>NC_134360.1:237134373-237434373 GCF_048569485.1 Anomaloglossus baeobatrachus | reverse complement strand
AGTTCAGAAATCTCAGACTTTGCTGGGACTGTAAAAAGCAGCGTTTTATTAGCATGGATTTGCTTACAACCAAGGTAAATCGGCAGCTAAAAAACGCCATATGTGAACATAGCCTAAGGCTATGTTTGCACGATGCGTTTTTTTGATGCAGATTTTGGCACAAATCTGCAAATCTCCCTTCGTGCCAGCAAAGTCAATGATGAGAACTCTGAAGTTCTGTGCCCACATTGAGTATTTTCTCTGCTGATTTGGTGCAGAAAACAATCTGCAGCATGTCAATTGTTGGTGCAAATCTTCCAGTGTTTTTTTTGTTGTTTTTTTTTAGCCCTTCCAGCTATTGACTTCATTAAGAAAAATAGATGGCACAAAAAGCCCCCAAAATGCACCAAAAAAGCATGCTCTTTTTTTGGTGCATTTTTCTGCCAGAAAAAAAGTAAGAAAAAAATATTAACCAATAAAAAAATAAAAATGATAGGATTATTTTTTTTCCTTTATCACTTCCCTAAGAAAATGCAATAACAAGTGATAAAAAAATGTATCTCAAATTGCTATCAATAAATCTGTCCGCTCACCAGCAAGCGCCAACGACTAAAAATAAGAACAATATTTTTTTTTTTTTTTTAGCATAGATGCAGTGCAATGGCTGGTGGAAATTCTTCTGTGTATTTCAGCATCAATGTCGTAATTGAGATTGAATGGAACTGTATTCGCACTATGCAGAGACATGACGCGTATTCTAGGACTGATACTTTTGTTATTTTTGGGGGATATTAGTGTTTACCTGGATTTTTCTGGCTGACTCAGCACCACAATATACTTTTGCATCCCCTGTGGACATTGTCCTGAGTGGCAGATCTAATATATAAAGCTGAATGTATGTATGTGTGTATGTATGTATGTATGTATGTGTGTATGTCCGGGATTGGCATCTACACCGTCGCAGCTAGAGCCACAAACTTTTGCACACTCACACTTCTGTACCCCGAGAGCGTCATAGGCTATGTTTTGAGGGGAAATTTTACCCTCGCGCTTTACAGTTATTCACCAAAAAACCTGCCTCCATTAAAGCGAATGGAGCTGGGAGCCACAGTGCAGCCAGAACTTCAGAAGAATGCACAGCAACGCCCTTATATGGAATGTTGGCGTGTCACAATGCAGCCAGGGAAAGAGGCAGACACAGACAGGGAAAGAGGCAGACACAGACAGGGAAAGAGGCAGACACAGACAGGGAAAGAGGCAGACAGACAGGGAAAGAGGCAGACACAGACAGGGAAAGAGGCAGACACAGACAGGGAAAGAGGCAGACACAGACAGGGAAAGAGGCAGACACAGACAGGGAAAGAGGCAGACACAGACAGGGAAAGAGGCAGACACAGACAGGGAAAGAGACAGACACAGACCGGGAAAGAGACAGACACAAAGAGACAGACACAGACAAAGAGACAGACTGACAGGGAAAGAGAGAGACAGGTAAAGAGACAGACACAGGGAAACAGACAGACAGGGAAAGAGAGGGAAAGAGACAGACAGGGTAAGAGACAGACAAAGAGACACACACAGGGAAAGAGACAGGGAAAGAGGGAAAGACAGGGAAAGACAGAAAGACAGGGAAAGACAGGGAAAGACAGGGAAAGACAGGGAAAGATAGGGAAAGACAGGGAAAGATAGGGAAAGACAGGGAAAGATAGGGAAAGATAGGGAAAGACAGGGAAAGGGACAGACAGGGAAAGAGACAGACAGGGAAAGAGACAGACAGGGAAAGAGACAGACAGGGAAAGAGACAGACAGACAGGGAAAGAGACAGACAGACAGGAAAAGAGACAGACAGAGAAAGAGACAGAGATAGATAGACAGACAGACAGACAGGGAAAGAGACAGAGATAGACAGACAGACAGACAGGGAAAGAGACAGAGATAGATAGACAGACAGACAGGGAAAGAGACAGAGATAGATAGACAGACAGACAGGGAAAGAGACAGAGATAGATACAGACAGACAGGGAAAGAGACAGAGATAGATACAGACAGACAGACAGGGACAGAGACAGAGATAGATACAGACAGACAGGGAAAGAGACAGAGATAGATACAGACAGACAGGGAAAGAGACAGAGATAGATACAGACAGACAGGGAAAGAGACAGAGATAGATACAGACAGACAGGGAAAGAGACAGACGGAGAAAGAGACAGAGACAGACGGAGAAAGAGACAGAGACAGACGGAGAAAGAGACAGAGACAGTCGGAGACAGACAGGGCAAGAGACAGACAGACAGACAAAGAGATAGAGAGACCGAGAGATATATACAGAGGGGAAGACAGACATTATAATTACATTTATATCTATTTGTTTTGTGGTGTTTGTGTGCAGAATACATTTTTGTTAATACATTCTATTTTGTTAACAGCAGTTATTAACCCGGGCGAAGCCGGGTAGTACAGCTAGTAAATAAATAAATCTTTATTTTTATATAGCGCTAAGATATTCCGCAGCGCTTTACATACATCATGAACACTGTCCCCATTGGGGCTCACAATCTCAAATTCCCTATCTGTATGTTTTTGGAGTGTGGGAGGAAACTGGAGAAAACCCATGCAAACACGGGGAGAACATACAAACTCCTTGCAGATGGTGTCCTTGGTGGGATTCGAATCCAGGACCCCAGCGCTGCAAGACTGCAGTGCTAACCACTGAGCCACCACAAGACTGCAGTGCTAACCACTGAGCCACCACAAGACTGCAGTGCTAACCACTGAGCCACCACAAGACTGCAGTGCTAACCACTGAGCCACCTTGCCGCCAGATATGAGGTCCATGTCATATTATTAAGCTGTGGAAAATCCACACAATATTTACTACTTCTGATTTTACGCAGCAGAAATTCCGCAAAGGAAACATCTCACGGTCCCAGAATCTTAGCATCTTGGGCTTTTCCACAGTTTTTGCAGCGTCTTCCAGACCCATGACTGATTTGTAGCCCAGCAGTTCTGTGGTACTACAAGTCCCATGCATCCCCCTGATTGAGCAATAAAGCACTCTGCTATGACGGGGTAATTTGAGCCGGATTGAACCTCATTGATTGGCTCGGAGGGGCTATTGGTAGGCTGACAATGAACAAGAGGACATGTAATCATTAATGACAGCGTCTGCAGTTCCATCCCCCTCCTCCCCCCCAGCCCTCCAAAGAATCAATGAGGGGCTTTTCAAGGAACCCTGCACAGTGAAAAGCTCGGATTCACCAAGAAACTTCCAGCCCAATTACTCGGCATTACCTCCTCGGGTTGCTATGGAGAAGTCCCCGCTTGGGGTGGTGGGGGGCTTTCTAGTAAAGGTAAATGGATTTGATATACACCAGAAAATCTTTAAGATGTGAAGAGCAGGAAATGAAAGAGCGGGGAGGGAGAGCGCCGAGATCAGCGGGGAGCGATCGCCTGTCATCCCGCAACCTGCAAAATTGACATTCATGTTAGTGGCCGGTTACAATAATATCCCGCCATGACATGTGAAAATAGCGCTGGGGTATGATTATTGACATCGCGCTGCACGTCTGGAGCATGACACGGAGGAACAAAACTGCAGATGTGCAGCGAATGAAGAATGGATTCAAAGGGAACCCCGATCCCAGAGACACTGGGGAAAACTCACTAATGGGGGATTTATTAAAGGGACGGTGAAAAAAAAAACACATTCTCACCCACTGGACCCCCCACTCCTCCATGCTGGTGACCCTCTCCTCTTCCTATAGGGCTTGGCCGGTCTCCTTCTGAGAAATGGTTTCTTCACGCTCAGAAGGAACCTGATGGCTGCAGCCGATCAGTGACTGCCAACAGTCACCTAATGCCACCAGCAAAAAAAAAGAGGCCAGGAGACATCAGCAGCTCTATGGAGGAGCAGGGCACCAGTAGGTGAGTACCTATGGGGGGTTTTGGTTTTTTTGGAACAGAATGGGCCCATTTTTTAAATAAGGGGACGCTTACATGAGTGTATGACTCGGACCAGTGCAATGCAAGAAAATTACCAATATTATTCAATGAGGGAGAGAAGATGGTCAGCTTTTTTCTCATCTGGATTCTGGAAAAGTCGCAGCATGCTGTGATTGTCTGTGAGAGACGTGTCACCCACACCCATATAAGTCTAGGGGTGCGAGTGAAACATCGGACTGCGCTTGGAAGACATCCGAGTGCAGTGCGATAATCGCATCAGCTGATAATGGAGGAGATGGAGGGATTAATCCCTCCCTCTCCTCTGCTGCTGTGATCCGATCGCAGGATTGCATCTCAGTGACATGACCCTCGGCTCACGCTCGCAGGGTCATTAGCATATTGCATCCGATGCACTCACATCAGATGCCATACCATCGTGTGAATGCAGCCTAATACTAATAAGTTGACAAACCCTTAAGATTAGCGTTATATGCCAGTCTTTAGTAATCACCCGCTGGAACAAAATGCACTGTATTTTGTAGCCATTTTCTGTCCAGTACATTTATCATATTTGACATAGATTACGTCTGTGATTTTTTTACTGAAAGGGTATCTGTCACAATGTCTTTGCTCTGTAATCTGAGAGCAGCATGATGTAGGGGCAGAGACCCTAATTCCAGCGATGTGTCACTTACTGGACTGAGTGTTGCTGTTTCAATACAAGCAGTGTTTTATCAGCAGGAGATTATCACTACAGGACTGGGTGTCTTGTGCCTCCTTGGCAACCACACTCTCACCACTGATTATCAGAGTTATGTTACTATATAATATATGCCGAAAGCTGCCAATCAGTGGTGTGGGCGGGGTTATATACAGCTCAGCATTCTGAGATCTGCTAGATCTGCAGCAGAGAAAACTGTTATTGTATCAAAATGATAGCAAACAAAGTGACACATCGCTGGAATAAGGGTCTCACAGGGGTGCATATATCATTCATGATATTATGACCTCCCATGCAGAAGTAGATACAGATCATTCTTCCTTCAAACATTCGTTGGACCTCGTGCCCAAGAAATGTGTAAAAGAGAACATGTTTCTCCACATTCTGCACAAATCCAGTGATTTACTGTGAACAAAACCGTTGCAGGTTGAAACGTCAACTCCATCGCATTTCCCATTTGCACTTGTCCTCGTCTGTGTGATTATCCCTGTTGTACAATAAATGTCACTGTTTTGCATTCAGACCCTTGAGCGTGCGGTGAAACTTTGTACCAGTATTGGATTGTACGCAGTGTTGGTACGCAGTGTTGGTACGCAGTGTTGGTACGCAGTGTTGGTACGAATTGTTACATAGTGTTGTTGGTACGCAGTGTTGGTACGAATTGTTGTTACGTAGTGTTGTTGGTACGCAGTGTTGGTACGTAGTGCTGGTACGAATTGTTACGTAGTGTTGTTGGTGCGCAGTGTTGGTACGTAGTGTTGGTACGAATTGTTGTTACGTAGTGTTGTTGGTACGCAGTGTTGGTACGCAGTGTTGGTACGAATTATTGTTACGTAGTGTTGTTGGTACGCAGTGTTGGTACGCAGTGTTGGTACGTAGTGTTGGTACGAATTGTTGTTACGTAGTGTTGTTGGTACGCAGTGTTGGTACGAATTGTTGTTACGTAGTGTTGTTGGTACGCAGTGTTGGTACGAATTGTTGTTACGTAGTGTTGTTGGTACGCAGTGTTGGTACGTAGTGTTGGTACGAATTGGTACGTAGTGTTGTTGGTACGCAGTGTTGGTACGCAGTGTTGGTACGTAGTGTTGGTACGAATTGTTGTTATGTAGTGTTGTTGGTACGCAGTGTTGGTACGAATTGTTGTTACGTAGTGTTGTTGGTATGTAGTGTTGGTATGTAGTGTTGGTACGCAGTGTTGGTACGCAGTGTTGGCGGTGATTGTCGTCCTCCAGTTCCTAGTGTTTGTACAGTTAATTCACTACACACGACGCTTGTCATCCCCTCATTAAAGGTCTGTGCGGATCTCCCAGCTGATGCCAGCAGTGGGGGCAGATTTACTATTTGTGTCTGTCTTTGTACTCGCTAAATCAAGATGATTCTAATTGTGTGAAATTTATACATTGCACAGTATAGATTTAGCGCCTGGACGCTCGCGCCCCGCGGTCCCAGGATGTCGCCGCACCTGATGAGCTCAGTGAGGACCCGGCTGCTGCTAGAACTTTGCCAAATATTCTGTATCACAATCAAACTCTAAATGTAAATGGGAACAGTATCTTTAAAGCCCCATGCCAGAGGAGTGGTTTTTTTTATTTCACCTCTGGGGTGGCGCTTTACATCTAAGTCCCCTGACCCTGGTTTTATACTCACCGTCAGGCTGCTTCACATTCTATCAACTTCCAGTGGTGTCATCTTTTTCTCCAGTTGTTCTCTGGCACTTTGTGACTTGCCGGAATCTTTAGTGTTTGCTGCAGAGAAGGTCACAACTCAATAGAAAGAAGTCTCATTCTGGCCTCCAATGAACTCAGTGATCCCACCTCAGGTGAACTCAGTGAGTTTAATGAACTCACCTGAGGTCAGGTTATCTGCGATCACAGGTGGAGGGCCGTGAGAACCTCCAGTTGTGTCCGCAACTTACCTGAGTGACGTCACAGCTCAGTCTCTGAATAAATCTGTGAATTTGCACTTTTTATATGATGCATGCCACACTCAGATATTGCTGGCTCCCCTTTATCTGATGGGGTGCTCAGTCTCTGCCTGAAGTCTGCAGTGGGCAGTCATGTTCCATGATCGTGCTCTGTGCATTCAGTAATGTAGCAGAGCCAGGATCGCCATGGTACCTCGTCGTGTGGATTACGTTGCACCTGCAGAGGTGTTTGTAGGGTTAATAAAGTGGTGAAAGAGGGTGTTTTTTTGTCTTTTATGTAAAATAAAAGATTTTTTCAATTTTTTTGTTTATTTACTTTCACTTACAGGTTAGTAATATGGGGGGTCTCATAGATGCCTCCCATTACTAATCTAGGGCTTAGTGGCAGCTGTGAGCTTCAATTTACCCATTATTACCCCAATTGCCACCACACCAGGGCAATTGGGAAGAGCCAGGTAAAATACGAGAATTGTCGCATCTAATTGATGTGGCAATATTGGGTGGCTGCAAGCTGCTATTTTTAGGCTGGCAGACCCAATAACAATGGGTCTCCCCAACCTGAGAATACCAGCCCCCAGCAGTCAGGCTTTATCATGGTTGGGTATCAAAATTTCGGGGGACTGTACACCTAATTTTATTATTTATTGAAAAAAATAAAAAAAAAAATAAGCCATAAGCGGTTCCTTTTATTTTGATCCACAGCCAAGATAAGCGCATGGCTGTGGGGCTGCAACCTGTAGCCATAAACTTTATTTGTGCTAGTATCATAATATGGGTGGACCCTATGCCAATTTTTTTTTTTTTTAATTTATTTATTTTTACTGTACGATAGACCCGCAGGTTGGGTCTGTGATTTGAAGTCTCAGACAGGTTGTCACACAGACTGGGGGGCGCTGTCTGACTGCAGCCAATAACAGACACTGGTGGGCAGAGAAAGCAGCGAATATGTATGAGCCTAATAAGCAGCCCCGGAAGTGAATGAGCAGCCGCAGGAGCAGTTACAGCCACATCGGAGACTCAATAAAAAGGAAACACTTGTTTTATTATGTTCTTCCTTATTTTTCTGTTATTTTTTTGTATTACCCGAGTGTTGGATCCAGATCAATACCCAGAATTCCCTGAGAATCCCAGCCTGGGCCTGGCACTTGGGTACCTTTCAACCAGCGCTGATGCGGACTTTTACAGTCCAGGTCTGCCCATGACTATTTGTAACGAAACGTCTGATTTCTGGCTAGTCAGACGATACGGGCACAAGATGTTGTGGGATCAGAGCAGTGTCAGTAAAAGGCGAAGTTCCCAGAAGGTGAGCACATGACCGAGGCAGGGGACATAGATTTAAAGCATCACTCCAGCATTGGAAAACACCAAAACAAAATGCCGGAGTCGTGCTTTAACAAACTTTGCATAAATCAATGGTAAAGACAAATATAAGAAACTTTGCAATAGATCTTATCAGAAAAATCTGCTTATTTTTCCACTTATGAGCCACTTCTTCTACCCCTGAATTGTGAACTCATCATCCACTCTGAAAAAAAACCCAGCTCAATGTCTTCTTGCTCGAGACAAGATTGCCATCATAGGTTACACCGCACATTATACTCTGCGCAGAAGGAAGGAGCAGAATAAGAAAAGACAGGAGAGACACAGAAAGGTCATGCTGTACTTTCTAACACATATCTCCCCCTAGAGATGGAGTCGCATGTGCGCTGCTCAGTGCTGCTGTATAGTATCCTCCACGCTGCTGGTTCTCCTGCGTGATTAGAAATGAAGATGCATGCTGTGTTTGGTCGCTGCTCTTCTAGGGTTATATGAAGTAGCTGGAGAGCTTTGTACTCCCGCAGTCAGGAAGTTGATTTTCCATTGAAACACGGAGCCCCATGTGATATAATGATAGCAGCGCTCCTGCACAGCTCCGAGGGGTATGATAGTATTTTCCAAACCAGTTTTTTGTGTCACTGACTCTCAGAAGAGCAGCGTCTGAGGGCACGAGGAGCGGATGGGCAGAAATGAGCCTGTCTGTGTGTATTGTATCTCCAGCCATGAAGAGACTGTAATCAGTATCCTGGACCATCTAAAACAAGCTGCCATCTACAGTTGGAACCAGCAATTTACGTCCACTCTCTATACAGACACATCTGCAGGTTTTTCCCTCCACTCTCTATAAAGACACATCTGCAGGTTTTTCCCTCCGCTCTCTATAAAAACACATCTGCAGGTTTTTCCCTTCCCTCTCTATAAAGACACATCTGCAGGTTTTTCCCTTCCCTCTCTATAAAAACACATCTGCAGGTTTTTCCCTTCCCTCTCTATAAAGACACATCTGCAGGTTTTTGCCTCCGCTCTCTATAAAGACACATCTGCAGGTTTTTCCCTCCACTCTCTATAAAGACACATCTGCAGGTTTTTCCCTCCGCTCTCTATAAAAACACATCTGCAGGTTTTTCCCTTCCCTCTCTATCAAAACACATCTGCAGGTTTTTCCCTTCCCTCTCTATAAAGACACATCTGCAGGTTTTTGCCTCCGCTCTCTATAAAGACACATCTGCAGGTTTTTCCCACCGCTCTCCATAAAAACACATCTGCAGGTTTTCCCCTCCACTCTCTATAAAAACACATCTGCAGGTTTTCCCTCTGCTCCCTATAACGACCCATCTGCAGGTTTTTCCCTCCCCTCTCTATTAAGACACATCTGCAGGTTTTTCTTACTATCTCACATGAAATCAGAATAAACCTTTCCCATTTTAGGTTAATTAGGAACGAAAATTATTTCTATTTTCCAAATGCCAGAATAATTGAGAGAGAGAGAATGTTTTCAGGCATTTTTATTACTTTCTGCAAAGTCAATAGTTTACATACATTAAGAGTACTATGTCTTTAAACAATATAGGACCGCCCATATGATGATGTCATGTCTTTGGAAGCGTCTGATAGGTTTATTGGCAACATCTGAGTTAATTAGAGACACACCTGTGGATGTATTTAATGCACAACTGAAACACACGGCTTCTTTGTGTAGCTTCATGGTAAAGTCAAAAGAAATCAGCCAAGATCTCAGAAAGGGAATTGTGGTCTTGCACAAGTCTGGTTCATCCTTCGGTGCAATTTCCAGATACCTGAAGGTGCCTTCTTCATCTGTACAAACAATTATACGCAAGTACAAACAAGATGGGAATGTCCAGCCATCATACCGCTCAGGAAGAAGATGGGTTCTGTGCACCAAAGATGAACATGCTTTTGTCAGACATGTGCATTGTAACCCAAGCACAAATGCAGAAGACCGTGTGAAGATGCTGGCGGAAGCTGGTAAGATTGTGTCATTATCCACAGTGAAACGAGTACTGTATCGACAGGGGCTGAAAGGCCACTCTGCCAGGAAAAAGCCATTACTCCAAAAGAAACATAAAAAAGCCAGATTAATGTTTGCAAATGCACACAGGAACAAAGACCTTAATTTTTGAAGACATGTCCTGTGGTCTGACGAAACTAGAATTGAACTGTTTGGCCATAATAACCATTGTTATGTTTGGAGGAAAAAGGGAGAATCTTTGACGCCTAAGAACATCATCCCAACTGTTACACACGGGGGCGGCAGTATCATGTTGTGGGGTTGTTTTGCTGCAGGAGGGACTGGTACACTTCACAAAATAGATGGCATCATGAGGAAAGAAGATTATGTGGCAATACTGAAGCAACATTTCAAGACATCAGCCAGGAACTTAAACCTTGGATGGAAATGGCTCTTCCAAATGGACAATGACCCGAAGCTACTGCCAAACTGGTTGCAAAGTGGCTTAAGGATAACAATGTCAATCTTTGGAGTGGCCATCACAATGCCCTGATCTCAATCCTCACTCTTTTCTTCTCTGAGGTGACTTAAAGATATGCTGCTTTTGGCTAAGGTTGTATTAGGTCGGGGTCAGACAGGTGTATAGTATCTGATGTGAGAACATTGGATCCATTATGATGATAATACATGGCTCAAACTATGCTGCAAACATGGCGGAGTGTCACTGATCTGCTGATCGCTGATCTGCTTTGCCGCATTGAGTAACATTGATCGGAGTGCAATTAGAAATTTTCTCGCATTTGTCCAATACGTACGTTCATGTGACCCCTGACCTCAAATCCACTCTCATGTTCAGTACTTCCAAAGAATGTTGAGCCCATCAAAAAATTGCTTTGACCCATAAAAAAAAAAATTGGTCTGAAGTGCTTGCCCCAGCAGCAGACACAACACAATTATTAATAGCCATCAATTGTAATCATTACTATTTCAATGGCTGGTGTATTGAGAAGCAAATAAACATCAGATGGGCAGAGATGTGACGTCTTTTCGCATTTCTTCTTTTGCTCTCTGGTGTCTGCTGCCTGTGAATGTTATGGAATGTTGATAAGTGAAGTCAATCACAGTAGACAATACGACATCAAAAGGGGGAAATGTAAATGTTTCTCAGGTCTTTAAACCACTAAATGAAACCTGTCCATATCCAAGACTGACACATTCATGTGTATCATAAAATGTATCAGTTATAAAGGTCATCAGGAGAAATCTGAATATTTATACAATTTACTTTTTTCCTTCCTATTGACTGTCAGATATCAGATTCATCATCAATCTGAAATGTATTTAAACTGCTATATGGCAAAGGCTAACAGAGCTGAAAATGTGCTGTACCTACCCACCCACACCTGCCTGTAGGGGGCAGTATTATCAGAGTACTGTTCCTGTACAGAGATGGTGAAATGATAGTCTATTTTTATTACTGGGAGCCAGATTACTTTCATTATATTCTTGTACATAAGAACAGTATTATAGTAGTTATATTCTTGTACATAGGGGCAGTATTATAGTAGTTATATTCTTGTACATAGGGGCAGTATTATAGTAGTTATATTCTTGTACATAGGGGCAGTATTATTGTAGTTATATTCTTGTACATAGGGGCAGTATTATAGTAGTTATATTCTTGTACATAAGGGGCAGTATTATAGTAGTTATATTCTTGTACATAAGAACAGTATTATAGTAGTTATATTCTTGTACATAGGGGCAGTATTATAGTAGTTATATTCTTGTACATAGGGGCAGTATTATAGTAGTTATATTCTTGTACATAGGGGCAGTATTATAGTAGTTATATTCTTGTACATAGGGGCAGTATTATAGTAGTTATATTCTTGTACATAGGGGCAGTATTATAGTAGTTATATTCTTGTACATATGGGCAGTATTATAGTAGTTATATTCTTGTACATAGGGGCAGTATTATAGTAGTTATATTCTTGTACATAGGGGCAGTATTATAGTAGTTATATTCTTGTACATAGGTGCAGTATTATAGTAGTTATATTCTTGTACATAGAAGCAGTATTATAGTAGTTATATTCTTGTACATAGGGGGCAGTATTATAGTAGTTATATTCTTGTACATAGAAGCAGTATTATAGTAGTTATATTCTTGTACATAGGGGCAGTATTATAGTAGTTATATTCTTGTACATAGGTGCAGTATTATAGTAGTTATATTCTTGTACATATGAGCAGTATTATAGTAGTTATATTCTTGTACATAGGAGCAGTATTATAGTAGTTATACTCTTGTACATAGGAGGCAGTATTATAGTAGTTATATTCTTGTACATAGGGGCAGTATTATAGTAGTTATATTCTTGTACATAGGAGTAGTGTTATAGTAGTTATATTCTTGTACATAGCGGCAGTATTAAGGTAGTTATATTCTTGTACATAGGAGCAGTATTATAGTAGTTATATTCTTGTACATAGGGGCAGTATTATAGTAGTTATATTCTTGTACATAGGGGGCAGTATTATAGTAGCTATATTCTTGTACATAGGAGCAGTATTATAGTAGTTATATTCTTATACATAGGGGCAGTATTATAGTAGTTATATTCTTGTACATAGAAGCAGTATTATAGTAGTTATATTCTTGTACATAGGGGGCAGTATTATAGTAGTTATATTCTTGTACATAGAAGCAGTATTATAGTAGTTATATTCTTGTACATAGGGGCAGTATTATAGTAGTTATATTCTTGTACATAGGTGCAGTATTATAGTAGTTATATTCTTGTACATATGAGCAGTATTATAGTAGTTATATTCTTGTACATAGGAGCAGTATTATAGTAGTTATATTCTTGTACATAGGAGCAGTATTATAGTAGTTATATTCTTCTACAAAGGGGCAGTATTATAGTAGTTATGTTCTTGTACATGGGGGCAGTATTATAGTAGTTATATTCTTGTACATAGGGGCAGTATTATAGTAGTTATATTCTTGTACATAGGGGCAGTATTATAGTAGTTATATTCTTGTACATAAGGGCAATATTATAGTAGTTATATTCTTGTACATAGGAGGCAGTATTATAGTAGTTATATTCTTGTACATAGGAGCAGTATTATAGTAGTTATATTCTTGTACATAGCGGCAGTATTAAGGTAGTTAGATTCTTGTACATAGGGGCAGTATTATAGTAGTTATATTTTTGTACATAGGGGCAGTATTATAGTAGTTAATTCTTGTACATAGTGGCAGTATTATAGTAGTTATATTCTTGTACATAGTGGCAGTATTATAGTAGTTATATTCTTGTACATAGGAGCAGTATTATAGTAGTTATATTCTTGTACATAGTGGCAGTATTATAGTAGTTATATTCTTGTACATAGTGGCAGTATTATAGAAGTTATATTCTTGTACATAGGGGCATTGAGCATTTCTCAAAGATATCCATAAAAAGTGTTGTTTAAAGTTTGCCACAAGCCACCTGGGAGACACTAAACATGTGGAAGAAGGTGCTCTGCTCAGATGAAACCAAAATTGAACTTTTTCGGCACAATGCCAAATGATATGTTTGGTGTAAGAGCAACACAGCTCATCACCCTGAACACACCATCCCCACTGTCAAACATGGTGGTGGCAGCATCATGGTTTGGGCCTGCTTTTCTTCAGCAGGGACAGGGAAGATGTCTAAAATTGATGGGAAGATGGATGGAGCCAAATATAGGACCATTCTTGAGAAAAACCTGTTGGAGTCTGCAAAAGACCTGAGACTGGGACGGAGATTTGTCTTCCAACAAGACAATGATCCAAAATATAAAGCAAAATCTACAATGGAATGGTTCACAAATAAACGTATCCAGGTGTTAGAATGGCCAAGTCACAGTCCAGACCTGAATCCAATCAAGAATCTGTGGAAAGAGCTGACAACTGCTGTTCACAAACGCCTCCATCCAACCTCACTCAGCTTCAGCTGTTTACAAAGGAAGAACGGGCGAGAATTTCAGCCTCTCCATGTGCAAAACTGATAGACACATACCCCCAAGACACTGGGGCTGTAATTGCATCAAAAGGGGGCGCTACAAAGTATTAACCTAAAGGGGATGAATAATATTGCACACCCCAATTTTCAGTTTATTATTTTTTATAAAAGTTCAAGATAAGCAATAAATTTCATTCACCTTCACAATTGTGTCCACTTGTTGTTGATTCGTCATCAGAACATTAACATTTTTTATCTTCATGTTTGAAGCCTGAAATGTGGGAAAAGGTTGAAAAATTCAAGGGGGCTGAATACTTTCGCAAGGCACTGTATATGGCACCAGTCTCCCCAGCAGTAGAGATGGTCCTGTCTGTACAATCATTTTGTAATTAGTTGTGTATGAAGGAGAATACATAGCTTAGCGGACTGGAACGAGTATGCAGTGAATCGCGGCCCGGAGCTCGATGACCGCAGACCATTACGGTCTCAGACGCTGGCAGCGCAGGCGGCAATGACTTCGCATTTTACCCCCAGTTCCCAGTAGAAAAAAAAACCCCTGTCCAGTCGCTTCATAAATCCACGGTTATAAATGGCAGGTCGGTTGCAGTATTAAAAGACACAGGGACATAAGAATTTAACCTCCTTCTCAAGTAAATGAACAGGCGGAAGATTAAAACAAATTTCTCATTTAATGTGTTTTCCAGTAGACTGCAGAGGTCACGGCGCTGCCAGCAATCACCGCCGCTTGTTTAGCTCCCGGATTCATTATAGATTTATTGTAGTTTATCTGACCATGAATTTTCAATGTGGTGGATGTTGAGGTGAGTGAAATACTGATGGGGCGAGCGTTATTTCACCGCTGATCACACGGAGGACGCGCGTCTTCCAAGGTAGATTTATAGGGAGAGTGAGTGGAAGGGGGGGATTGTTGGTGGCGCCTGAAAGTGAGCGGAACAAATAGGGGGCATCAGATTTATCATTACACGTACAACCACCGCGCTCTCCAAAACTGATGGATGAAGGACCGGGGGGGGCGCAAAAAAAGAAGCCCCATCTGTTCAAATTAGTAATATTTTTATTTAGAATAATAATAACCTGTTGTTATATATATTTTTTGTTTCTTAATTCCATGTTGGCTCTGTGTCTCATTGATATGTGTCATACAAGCACTGCAACCAATCATCTCCTGCTGATTGGCTGCAGTGGTCATGCGGCAAAGCAATGTCATGTGACCACACATGTATTTATACATATCAATGAGATCTCCTCTGAGACGTCTTTTTTCTAAGCTAAACAAATTCAACTTTTCCATCCTCTCATCATATGGGCGGCCTCCATTCCTCATCATACGGGCAGCCTCCATTACTCATCATACGGACGGCCTCCATTACTCATCATACGGGCGGCCTCCATTACTCATCATACGGGCGGCCTCCATTCCTCATCATACGGGCGGCCTCCATTACTCATCATACGGGCGGCCTCCATTACTCATCATACGGGCGGCCTCCATTCCTCATCATACGGGCGGCCTCCATTACTCATCATACGGGCGGCCTCCATTCCTCATCATACGGGCAGCCTCCATTACTCATCATACGGGCGGCCTCCATTCCTCATCATACGGGCGGCCTCCATTCCTTGTAATAATCTAGTTGCCGCCTTTGATCTGACTCTAACTTATGAATGTCCTTTTTAAAATGTGGAGCCCAAAACTGGATCCCATATTCCAGATGTGGCCTTACAAGTGATTTATAGAGGGGTAACAATACGTTGGGATCACGGGATCTAATCTCTCTTTTTATACACCCTAGAATCTTGTTTGCTTTTGCAGCTGCCGCCTGACATTGAGTGCTGCTGCTCAGCTTATTTGTAATGAGAATACCCAAGTCCTTCTCCTGTTCTGTAGTCCCGAGTTTACTTCCATTTAGTGTATATGCAGGAATAGAATTACACTGTCCTAGGTGCATTACTTTACATTTATCAACATTATATCCAGATTGTTTTGTAATATTGTACTGTCAATTTCAGATTTTAATATCCTACATAGTTTGGTGTCATCAGCAAAGACTGACACTTTATTATCAACCCCATCCACAAGGTCATTAATAAAGAGAATAAAAAGAATTGTCACCAGTACAGATCCCTGCTGTAAACCATTGCTGACTATAGCCCAATTAGAGAATGTGCAATTTATACCAACTCTTTGTTTCTTATCTTTTAGCCAATTCCTTACCCATCTTCTTATATTTTCCCTCAGTCCATGCTTCTGGAGCCTCATTATAAGGCTATTATGTGGTACAGTATCAAATACCTTTGCAAAGTCCAGATATACATCAGCTGCATTCCAATATCCAGATTTGCACTTACCTCCTCATAGAACCCAACATGTTGGTTAGACACGACTTATCGTCAGTTAATATATTATTCTTTGCAATATATTTTTGCATGTCATCTCTTAAAATGCCCTCAAAAACCTTGCATACCACTGATGTCAGGCTTACTGGACGGTAGTTGCCTGGATCCACCGTCTTACCTTTTTTAAATATCGGTACCACATCAGCAATCCTCCAACCCTGAGGCACCAACCCTGTTACAAGCGAGTCTAAGAAGATGAGATACAGCAGTCTGTCAATTACTGAGCTCAGTTACCTCAATACCCATAGATGAATGCCATCCGTTTTTCAATGTGTAATTTCCTCAGATGCAGGTGTACTTTTTCTCGTGTTAAATTAGTTATACCAGTTGGTGCACTTTGTTCCAGGGACCATTCAGCAAGACAAAAGTCGCTCAGTTCCTTGACGAACATGGGTGAAAAGTGAGTGTTTAATATCTCAGCCTTTTCTTTGTCCTCCTATAATTATCTTATCAGCTTCTAAGGACCAATACCATCCACTTTTTTTTTCTTTTTGACATAATAAATATAAATATATATATAATATATATATATATTGTGTATATGTATATATGTGTGTATATATATATATATATATATATATATATATATATATATATATATTTATATATATATATATATATATATATATATGTATATATATATAAAGAAATGTGGGATATATTTTAATGTCAATTGGAAATTTGTTTTTCCAGCAGCTAACATTGCTAGCTTGATTTCTTTTCTTACATTTCTTATTGAGATCTTTATATTCCTAAAATGCTTTTTCTGATTTCTCAACCTTCAAAGTCTTGAATGCCCTTTTTGTTTTTGTCTTATTATATTTTGTACTGTTTTATTTATCCATAGTGGTTTCTTTTTATTTCTGGACATTTTATTACCAGAGTTTGTAAGTTTTCTACAGGATTCTAGTAATATATCTTTAAACATGTCCCGTTTTCTTCAGGATCCCCAGTTAATAAAGGCTTGTTCAGTATTGGACAACTCCTTTTCATGGTCCTTTTGTGGAGTATTTGCAAAGGATTGCGAGTAAAGATGAGAGAACCCAAAGTTCAGTGTTCGGTGTTTGTACTGAACACAGAATTTACCAAAAAAAACCCAGAGTTTGGGTTCTTTACATATGAAAACCACTTGAGCGAGCATTGCTGTGCTCGGGTACGCTTGATGCTCAGCCCAGTGCGAACCACTTGCAATGTTTGAACAGCTCGCACTGGGGGTAACCTCAGCGTGATCAAATGTAGTGTGCACCCCCCAAAAAATAGAAATACCCCACCCACAGAAGTAATCTGTTTATGGCTGGCTGCACATGGGTGGAGACTCAAACTGCCCAATTAGTGACGCCTATTGGAGTTCAGGTCAAGTCCGGTCCAGAACAGAACTTTATCTAATGTCCGTCTGAACCCACCGAACTGAACTTCCACAGGTCCTCACATTTCTAATTGCGAGAGAATAAGCAGACGGAACCACAGGACACCCACCGCTGTCTCTCGTACATAATAATGTGCAATTAATGTCATGAATGTGTTGAGTTAATGCATCCCACATGGTCCGTTCACTCAATGGCTCATGTTTTTGAAAAGCTAGCCGCTTGTTCCTGACATAGTGCTGCTGTACCCAGTCATAGTAGTTAATACCAGGAATGAGGTTTCCTAGGTATCATCTTCTAAGAGAAGAAGGTGCTAGTCAACAGGAATGTTGTATTAGGAGTCCAGGGTTGGCATAAACTGCAAAGAGTCTGCAAATGGTGAGCTTTTGTGGTACTACTGAGAAGCTGTAGCATCAGTAAGTAGGTAGTGAGAAGTGGAGCTCCTAAGAAGACAGTATTCGGAACCAAATGAGTAAGTGCGCGTGGTGAAGCCAAACGATTGTCTGATAGATTTGCACAAAGACTAAGCTAAGGATGGCCTCGGTCCAGCCACTAAGCCAGAGGTTTGGTAGAACTTGTAAGTGTTGGAACATGTCAGAAGATATGAGCTGTAGAGGTTGTAAGATGACAGAACAAGCAAGCAAGAGACTTGTGCATCCAGGAAGACAGTGAGAGTTCACAGTAAAGCCTTGTGAGAAGTGAGTCCATAGAGAGAAGCAACCAAGTGGTTACAAAGTGGCAAGTGCAACCTAGTGATAAATGTCTCGCCTGGATAAGTGGTGGTCATGGGTGGCTTGTAAGGGACAAGTGGCACAGTAGTATTGGAGGAGTTTCAGAAGCCATCATAGGTGCAACCTGACCCTCTCGGGAAACCATTGGGGTTCCTCATGGTCCCCTAAGCCGCAGTAAAAGAATGTTATATGGAGACTTTGCTTGCTGTGATATATCTGTGGTACCGATGGGGCAAGGGTTTAAATATACTCGTCACCTGGCCGGTGATGTCGGGTCTGGGGATGTCAGGGGTGGCCCTGCCCGGCTTTGTGGCCGAGGTTCACAATAAAAGAAGAGAAAATGATGGAATAGTAGTTTCTCGTGATGCCACCTGTGGTTCGCGGCCAGGGATTAGCCGCCGTTGCGGGTGATGTCCTCCGGGGCTGGTGGTGTCGCAGTAAGAATGGCTCTGCTCCCCACAGGTGGAGTGGGCACCAGGGAGGATGATGAGGGCTGTAAGAGTCGGTGGCGCCGATGGACCCCAGCCGATCCCGGACAATTCAGAGGTCGCCGCCGGTGTTCCCACTGTGTGTCCTTTCTGGTCGGGGTCCCTACAATCACAAGGATGGAACGGGCTGCGGATGTTTCCTGCACTCGCCGCAGACCCTGGAATCCCCGGTGGCTGTGGAGAACCCGGGCTGAGCTGCCTACTCTAAGCTGCGGGTCCTATGGCGCTCCCAGAAGTGTGAAGGTAGAGAGAATATGCCTGAACTGAAGTCCCTACTGAGCACCTCACCCCAAGCTGAGTCCGGGGCTGACTATGTGTGAAGATGCTCCTTACTTTTCCCCAAGTGGTGCCCGCCCTCCAGGTGGTTGTCCTAATGACCAGGAAAGTCCCATGCCTCGTGATGGCCACCCCCCTATCTTCCCCAGGCCATCCCCCGGTGGGAAAACTCCTAACTGTGTGTGGTTACGAATGTGAGAAACACCAGCAGTTAACCTCTTCCTTACCCGGGATTAGTACCGCACCTTCAGTGAGGTGCTGTACCTTGTGGCGACTGAAGCCTCAAGGGCGCCATATGTCTGTTTGCAGCCACTAAGCAAAAGTCTTAGACGCCTTGGAACGTCCAAGCGTCTTGTGTCTCACAATGTTACGATTTTTCTTGCTGTTTTTGTAAAGCTGTTCATAGTGTTTCCTCTTTCTTTTAGCGTTTGCTCTTTAGATTTTGCATCATCTCTTACATATAAACTCTCACTTTATTCTTGCACAATTCGAAGATAATTTATATTTTCCAGATTCTCCCTCATTGGATATTCCGGCCGCGTGTGACATCAGCGCCACGACTCTCACGTCGGTAAAATCTGAAGCCGTTATTAGTGATTAGTTTTGAATATCGCCAAAGGCTCCGTCTCATCAATGCAATGTCCAGCGTTAATTAGAAAAATTTGCTTCAGTAATTGTGAAGGGTTCATTATGAGCTGGAATGCATGACTTCATTTATTTAAAGAAGCAACCTGTAAAAAAAATCAAAAGACCGGGAATCGCGCTGAGACGTCTTAAGGCCATGAAATCACAGGAGGGAACATACATAACACTTAAGATGCCATAACAATAATTCCTTGAGATATCAAATTATTACATACAGTTTGAATTTGTTTTGCGTCCTGGACGGTAAGGCTATGTGCACAAGCTGCAGATTTGGTGCAGAAATTTTCTGCATCAAATCTGCACCTTCTGGCAGAAAAACTCACCAAAAACGCATCTGGTTTTGATGCCTTTTTTTTTCCGTACATTTTTTTTTTTTGGTGACGTCACAGGCTGGAAGGGCTAAAAAAAAAAAACACGGGAAAAAAATGCCCCAACAATTGACATGCTGCACATTTTTTTCTGCATCAAATCCTGCACCAAATCTGCAAGGAAAAAAAAAACAAAAAATGCAATGTTGGCACAGGACTGACTTTGCCGGCTCCAGGATTGGCATGGAGATTTTAGTGCAGATTTTGGAGAAAAAAAAACCGCATCAAAAATGCAGCGAGTGCACAAGGCCTTAGATGTAGAGATGAGCAGAGCAAATCTTTGGATATTCAACATTTTCAGCTTAGTTAAATTTCTCCCCAAAATTCGATTATCAGCGAGATGTACTTTTGAATGACACCATTCATTTTACCATATAAAACAGGGAAAAAAATACCAATTGGGGGAAAATTACTAAAAAAAACACAATTCTGACATATTTTTTGGAAATTATTTTTATCGTGTACATTTTGTGGTAAAAATGACCTTGCAATATGAGTCTCCTCATGAGTCAGATTGCAGCGGTACCGAACATGTTAATTTTTTTTTACTATTTTAGGGTGAAAAAAATATCAGAAGTTTGCAAAAATATAAAAAATTGTTACAACATTTTTTGTGGTATTGCAGCAACCAAAGAAACTTATTTTTGGGGTTCTTGTGTTTTTTTTTTGTTTACAGTGTTTACCAATTGTGTTTTTAATTCTCTTTATATTTTGATCGGCTGGCACTCCCCGACCCCCGGCCGGCACTGTCAGTGTTTAAGGGGCTGGCTGGTGGGGTGCAGGGAAGAAGTCTGACACTAGTCAGTGTTTCCCGGAGCCTGGAGAAATCGGACATGTTTTCCGTCTCTCCAGGCTCTGATGTAGCAGAACCAGGACCGTTGTGGGACGTCGTGTGGATTACAGCAGACCTTCAAGGGTCTTTTGGGGGCTAATAAAGAGGGTGCTGTATTTTAATTCAAATAAAGGATTTTTCTCAGCGTTTGTTTATTTATTTTTACTTATAGGATTAGTGATGGGGGATCTCATAGACCCCTACCCATCACTAATTCTGGGCTTCATGACAGTTGTGCATTGTCATTAACCCCTTTTTACCCCTATTACCACAGCACCAGGGCAATGGGGAAGAGCCGTGTAAGTGCCGGGACTGGTGCATCTAATGGATGCGACAATTCCCAGGCAGCTGCAGGCTGCCATTTTGGGCTGGGGGGTCCCAATAAGCATGGACCTCCCCAGCCTGAGAATACCAGCCCCCTTATATCGGCTTTATCTTGGCTCGGTATAAAAATTAGGGGGACCGCAAGTAGGTTTTTTTTTAAATTATTTATTTAAATTATAAAAAAAAAGCAGCATGCAGTTTCTCTTATTTTGATACACAGCCAAGATAAGCCCACAGCTGGAGGTGGTGGCCTGTAACCATGACTTTACCTGTGGTGGTATCACTATAGGGGGACCCTACGCCATTTTTTATTTATTTATTTTTTTTACAGCCCACTATAAGCATGCAGACAGCACCTGTGAGTCCAACCAATCACAGGCACTTTTAGAGAGGGTGGGGGCGTGGTCTATTAGTAGCCAATCAGAGCTGCCGGTGACCCTAAACTAGTGTTAAAGCAGCGCTGGAGGCTTAGTAAGTATATTCTACTGCTTTAACCCTTTTGTTTCTTTCTTCTATTTTTTCTTATTATCCGGGTGGCCGAACCCGAACTGTAACATGGACTTCCATGAGAAGTCTGTGTCCAGGACCCGAGCACCTGCTGTTCGGTACGGACGCCAAACTTTACAGTTCGGGTTTACTCATGACTACTACTAATATATTCAGTGTGCCAAATATTCTACATTCATTGTAGCGCAGTTTCTCCTTTTGGTGTGCAGTGTTGCTCAGTTTACGCTTGGAGGCTTAGTATGGCTCACTTTTGTTCAGATCTTAGTGTGTACCATTATTATGTTCAGGAGTGACAGTGTGCAACACTTACGGTATATTTAAGGGTCTTAGTGATTGGCATTATTCTACTCAGATGACAAAGTGCAAGGGTTTGCTGCATAAATGTCAAGCTAAAAAAAATCTAGGTGTAGTGATAGTAGAGAAGCCATCATGACGGTCAGGACTGGAAGGAGAAGAAAAGATGGGAGAACAGCTATGAGTTACTCAATGTCCTTCTTTATTTAGCCCTGATCTTCTCTAATTATTTCTGAAATTACTTTTTAATCTGCTCAGGATAATTTATAAATATTTACTGTTACAATAATATTCTTTTACATCCAAAGCTGTGGACGAGGGTCAAATAGATTGAAAAGAGAAAGGGAGGGTGATGGAAAAAAAAAAGAAATAGAAAAAGAGGAGATTGCAGAGGGGGAAAGGTCAACTTGTTCTGGTATTAGTCTCAACATGCTGGGACTTGTAGTTTTCCGACTATATCAAAGAACTGACCAGCATCTTCAATAAGTGTGAACAGGCGCCAACTCAAAAAACAACATCATAAGTACAAAAAACATATGAATAATATAAGGATACTTTGACATTGAATTACTGCAATCTTTACTTTACTGCATCTTATTTACCAGGAACCTCTCTACCCAGACACACAGATTTTTATTTGCACATAGAGGTATTTACAGTTAGGTTCCTTATATAGAAGAGATCACCTTGTCGAGGTTCCTGATATAGAAGAGATCACCTTGTCGAGGTTATCGGGCTCACAGGGATTGGTCAATACATAAGCTAAGCATCTCTCTTTGCAATACCTATGTGTTTTTACTCATTTTCACATTAGCTATGTATTTATCCCTTTTTTTCTAATATTCCTACAGCAGTAATGCAATGTCAAAGTATCCTGTTATTAAGTGCCACTGGATATGCTTAAGTAGTTTCCCAACAGTTTGAGCCTCTAAATAGACAAATACAGTTTTTGTAGACCATTGAGTTGGAGTCCAAAGAAAGAAGCTCCTCACTGGATATTAGACATCGGGGGCAGATATTAATGGCTTAGTGGTGCAGACTCTCAAAATTAAAGGGAACCTGTCACCAGATTTGGCGACTATAAGCTGCGGCCACCACCAGTGAGCTCTTGTATACAGCATTCTAGAATACTGTATATAAGAGTCCAGGCCACACTGTATGACTTAAAAAAACAACTTTATAATACTCACCTAAGGGGCGGTCCAGTCCGATGGGTGTTGCTGCTCTCCGGTCCGATGGGTGTCGCTGTTCTCCTGTATGGCGCCTACTCTCTGTTGCGATCTCCGTCCTCCTTCTACTCAGCCCAGTGTGGATGATGTGTCCTATGTCATCTGCACATGCCGACATTGCAATCCTGCGCAGGCACACTTTGATCTATGCTCAGCAGGGCAGATCAAAGTGCTGTAATGCACAGGCACGAGGAAAGGTTAAACACTGCCTGCGTATGCGCACTACAATACTTTGATCTGCCCTGAGAAGGTCCGATCGAAGTGCCATAGTGATGACATAGGACACGTCATGCACACGCGCCTCAGAAGAAGGAGGACAGCAATCACCACAGAGAGGAGGCAACGGACCGCTTGGGAGCAGCGACGCCCATCAGACCAGAGAGCAGCAAAAACCATCAGACCGGAGAGCAGAAACACCCATCGGGACCGGAGAGCAGCAACACCCATCAGACTGGAGAGCAGCGACACCCATCGGCGCAGAGAGCAGCGACACCCATCGGAGCAGAGAGCAGCGACACCCATCGGAGCAGAGACCAGCGACACCCATCGGGACCGGAGAGCAGCGACACCCATCAGACCGGAGAGCAGCAACATCCATTGGACCGGAGAGCAGCGACATCCATTGGACCGGAGAGCAGCGACACCCATCGGATCGGAGAGCAGCGACACCCATCGGATCGGAGAGCAGCGACACCCATCGGATCGGAGAGCAGCGACACCCATCAGACCGGAGAGCAGCGACACCCATCGGACCGGAGAGCAGCGACACCCATCAGACCGGAGAGCAGCGACACCCATCGAACCGGAGAGCAGCGACACCCATCGGACCGGAGAGCAGCGACACCCACCAGAGAGCAGCGACACCCATCGGGACCAGAGAGCAGCTACACCAATCGGGACCAGAGAGCAGCTACACCAATCAGGACTGGAAAGCAGCGACACCCATCAGGACCGTAGAGCAGCGACACCCATCAGGACTGGAGAGCAGCGACACCCATCGGGACCGGAGATCAGCGACACCCATCGGGACCGGAGAGCAGCGACATCCATCGGACCAGAGAGCAGCGACACCCATCGGGACCAGAGAGCAGCTACACCAATCGGGACCAGAGAGCAGCTACACCAATCAGGACTGGAAAGCAGCGACACCCATCAGGACCGTAGAGCAGCGACACCCATCAGGACCGGAGAGCAGCGACACCCATCGGGACCGGAGAGCAGCGACACCCATCGGGACCGGAGAGCAGCGACACCCATCGGGACCGGAGAGCAGCGACACCCATCGGGACCGGAGAGCAGCGACACCCATCGGGACCGGAGAGCAGCGACACCCATCGGGACCGGAGAGCAGTGACACCCATCGGGACCGGAGAGCAGCGACACCCATCGGGACCAGAGAGAAGTGACATCCATCGGACCGGAGAGCAGCGACACCCATCGGACCGGAGAGCAGCGACACCCATCGGACCGGAGAGCAGCGACACCCATCGGACCGGAGAGCAGCGACACCCATCAGGACCAGGGAGCAGTGACATCCATCGGACCGGAGAGCAGTGACACCCATCGGACCGGAGAGCAGTGACACCCATCGGACCGGAGAGCAGTGACACCCATCAGGCCCGGAGAGCAGTGTGCACCACACCGCCTCGTAGGTGAGTATTATAAAAGTGATTTTTACATTCTACACAGCAGCCTGGGCTCTTATATACAGTATTCTGGAATCCTGTATATAAGCTCAGTGGTGGTGGCTGCAGCTTATTGTCGCCAAATCTGCTGACAGGTTCCCTTTAAGTGGAATTAAACATGATTTTTTTTACCTCCCTGTAGCCACTTTTAAATGCCCCGGCTTTCCCATACACAGATATTACTTAAAGATGTATTTATTGTAGAGGAAAGTGAAAGGGAAATAATAGGAACCATTGTTACAATTTGTCCTTTCTTTCTGTTACCAGTTCATCCAATCTGTGTATAATGCATTCAGCGGCGGACGGCGACAATCTTCTTCCTCCAGAAACCTTCTCATTTGGATTCTGTATCGGAGGCTGTTGCCGCACACAGATGTATTTTACATGTGGTCACAGAGCAAATAATTTATTCTGCTACATTGTATCTCTGCGCTGGAGTGAGAGACTCTTGTGTATTATGCAAGGAAAAGCCATGTTCTGCTGTGTAATCTGCTCCATTAACGCAGGGACGCCGGTGTCGGAGCCGCTGCAGCTGTGGTGTGGTTTGTTTTGTTTTTTTTCTTTTACCTTTTTAACAAGTTTCTGTAAATGTTAAGTTGAAATACAAATAATCCGATATCGTCCGCACGTTCTACGCACAAGAAATATAACATGCGCCTTTTCAGACAGGATTCGGTGAATTAGCGGAGGCAGGAGCTCCTGGAGAAGCTGATAAGCTGCTTTTAGAAATTGCTCCATAGCTGCTACCAATCACTACCATAAAGTGTGAACGCAGATAGGAGGCTTTGTCAGGAGGGAGTATATAGGAGAAACCGGTTCATGGATTTAGTTAGGGCATTTGAAGAGACTTTAATACTAATATTAGCATTATAATTAATTCTTCATTTTGCTGGGACATCTCAGAAGATACCACCTGTGCGGTCCGGAGGTAGGATACAAGGGCATACTGTCACGATGGGACTGCAGGAGTCATACCAGGTACGAGAGCACTCCCGGCGAGTGGCGAAACACAGAGGGAACACCAGGGAAGAAACACCACGGAAGACACTGGCGCTAGGGAGAGGGGAGCGGGGTCACTGCTAACACTCACCTGAGGCTGATCCCTGCACTCCCTAACGTCCCTAGATGGGTCCTTTCCCCCCTCGCTGGCCCTGAACACACCCTGACTACTGAAGGCCAGACAGACACTAGTCATGCCACCACAATAAGCCAATAGGAGGGGAAAGACACAACAAATAACACTCCACAGCTTCTCCAGAAGGAACTTCTCAGCTGCAACAGAAACAACACTTCAGCTTTGCAAGAGACTGGCTCCTTCAAAGTGGACAGCATAGGTATGAGCTATAGCCGGCATAGGGAGGAATGGATATTTATAGCAGAAGGGCGTGGCTGCAGCTGACGTTACAACTATCTGTTAGATCACTGCACAATAGAAATGAATAATAATAATAATATTTTTTATTATTATTATTGTTATTGAAATGAACTGAACCTTAACCTCTTCAGTACACAATGGAATTAGATAACGTTCCAGAAAATGATGGATGGGCACTAAAGCAGATGTGCGATCACTAAGGGGTACTTAACACGTTGGGACATCGCTAGTATCGGCTAGCGATGTCCAGTGCGATAGTACCGCCCCGTCGCACATGCGATATCTTGTGATTGCTGCCGTAGCGAACATTATCGCTACGGCAGCTTCACACACACTTACCTGGTCGGCGACATCATGGTGACTGCCAAACAATCCCTCCTTCAACGGGGAGGTGCGTTCGGCGTCACCGCGACGTCACTAAGCGGCTGGCCAATCGAAGCGGAGGGGCGGAGATGAGCGGGACATAACATCCCGCCCACCTCCTTCCTTCCGCATTGGCGGTGGACGCAAGTAAGGAGATGTTTGTCGCTCCTGCGGCTTCATACGTAGTGATGTGTGGTGCTGCAGGAGCGACAAACAACATTGTATCTGCAGCAGGAGCGATATTATGGAAATGAATGACGTGACACAGATCAGCGATTTTTGACTGTTTCACGCTCGTTCATCGTTGCTCCTAGGATTTACACATTGCGATGTCGCTACCGGCGCCGGATGTGCGTCACAACAACCGTGACCCCGACGATATATCAGTAGCGATGTCGCAACGTGTAAAGTACCCCTAACATTTTGTGACCTTCCCAGATCCGCTGAGATCATATCAGGCACACACTCCTGACACATACCATGGAAGCTCAATTGCACTTGTAAGAGGGTGGTCGAGATGACCACCTACACTGCGGGACAGCAGCCCTCCCATTTGACTTTCTAAGTTTCCAGACCACAAGATCGCCGGTAGACATTGGTGCCGGGCAAAACACACAGGTAGTTAGCAACTACCTGTCTGTAAGTTATGAGCTCTATAAGAAATAAAATATAAAAGTCCTGGATAACCCTTCTAACTAATAAATCTATTGTTTCTGCAACAACATCTGGTGATGTCCCTATAGACCAGTATTCCTGAACTCCAGTCTTCAGGAGCCACCATAGTGTATATAGACTGCTGTATATACACTATGTAGGTGAAACTGCCAGCAATAGCAGTATCAATTACTTAACATTCATATAGCAGTTGCAGTATCACCTATATAATGAATATAGGCTGCTGTATGCATATTATAGGATAATGTGACAGTATCAGCGATATAATGCACATACAGCAGCCTATATATTATATAGGTGATACTGCAACTGCTGTTTATACATAAAAAAAAAGTTTCCATTTTGGGACTCACTTATATCCCAGAGATGAGGGGAGGATGGAGAGCTGCAGAGGGTCCAGCGTAGGGTGACAGCCATCAGACATGCAGAAGTTTGGGATTATTGGGACTAGTGAGAGAAGAGGGTAAACTATGCCAGAAAAAATTACGTTCTGATGCTGGTACTGGCCAATGTTATAGTACCGACGGGGTACAGAGCCCTAGGTCAGGCAAACGCTCCAGGCAGACCTGATAAAATCTGCACAGTGAGGGGACTATCCAGGAACTCACTGACCGTAAAGTCCGAAGGCACCAGCAGTGACAGGAGAACCAGGGACCGGAATGGAACACCGACCCTACAGGGTTCAAACTGCCCGCCGAATGGACCAGAGCCTGAAAAACTAACAGGAGGGGACCCCCAGACGCTCCAAGCCACGGGGACCCACCAACCAGAGATAGGTGCCGGAGAAAGAAGCCACCAGGTCACCACTTCGGCACTGGGTCTAAGGGGACCAGTGGTCAGGACCAGCCGTCTTCAGGTTGCCAGCTATAACAACGCTGTGAGTAAAGAAACCAGTTACACTGCAATCCCTTGTGTGGCCTCCCTTCTGTCCGCGCCTAACTCCATCACCTACCCCCCCCCCTGGGGCCTGGCCCTACTTGTGGAGAGCCCAACATCCAAGTTGCCTTAACACCAGCCCCAGAGTGACTGTCCAGCGGCGGCTCCATCCATTTAGCCACAACCCGCAAGTGGCGTCACGACAAAAACTTTATTATTATTCCATGTAAATATCCACCTTTCAAGCGACCCCAGGATCACGGAACCGGGCAATGACCACCCCGTGAACTGTTCCCTGTAAATATACGGCCCCGGACCGAGTACCCCATAGCCCTGGGGTGCGTCACATGTTGAGGCGGCCCTTGTCTGTCTGCGCCATGGCCCTTGTCAGAGCAAATGAGCATGCACAGGGCCTCTAAGGAGGAGTTTTAAAGTACCAGCAGCCTACTTTAAAGTGCAAAGCCGCCGACCAACAGGCATCAGCCCACCTTGCCAGATTGCCAGACCAGGCCTGCTACATATTCAATATATCACTCTCCAAAGGCCTCCACTGATTCCTAGAACAGAACTGGACAAAGAGTCTAAATCTCTTTAGTGTCGGAGATTTGAGGAGATCAGAATTTCTTGGAGCGAGATTCTTTCTTAGTTATCGGCATCTTTTTGTGTATTTGGAATTCAGCTGCTGATGTTAATGGACCTCCTAAAGCAACAGCGTTTTTTCTTATTGCACCACTGGAGTGGAGCTTTAAATCTAAGTCCCTTGCTCCCTGTCTTATACTGAACTCCCACCATTATCTTCATTTTTTTTCCATCAACTCTCCGGTCAATCTCTGGTGATTTTGTAATCTGCCGGAAGCTCCAGTGTTTCATGGAGACGCCGGAAGTCACAACTCTATACAAGTCTCTGAGAGCCTCATTCTGGCTCTCATAGACTTGCACTGGGACCTTGTGATGTAACTTCTGACTTTTGGCCGGTCAGAAGTTATGGGCATAAGATGGTGCCACGCGACCGGTGTGGTGTTGAAAAACCAATGAAACCACCGGAGGGTGAGTATAAAAACGGGGGCAGCGGACTTAGATTTAAAGGGCCACTTTAGCACTGAAAAAAAAAGAAAAATCACATTTGTCAAAGACCCCAAGAAAAAGAATTCTCTGACCACCAGTAGCTAGGACACATTAATGATCACTTTGTTCTGTTTTGTGCAGATACCAGATGGGAACAGGAGGAGCAGAACAGATTGATGTATAGCTTTATGGTAAGATTCAATGCAACAAATAATTTACTGAGCTGGACCCCGGACTGCCCACCTATGAGTCCAGTGGGTGGTCCTACTTAGTGACTGACACACTCCCAATATGCATGTTGGTAAAGAGACTGCTATTAGCCCCATTCTCCAGGTAGGGGAAAGCGACCATACCTGACCCAATCCAAAGAAAAAAAAATTGCTGCTGTTTCTACAATAGAAGTACACTGTTTTGTTTTTTTTAAATCCTGGACAATCCCCTTAATAATTTAATTTATACCCTATCAACTATTAATTTAGATAATGAAGACATTTAAAAAAAAATAAAAAAATTGCATTAAATATTGATTAAAAAAAAAAGACAAAACTGAGTCCTATTTGAAGAAACGCTGCAAGCAAAGAGCAAACCCTGCAGGGGCGGAGCAGTGCACGAGTGTGGTCTGAAGCTTTGTGCCATGCTCCACCCCTGAGATGCTGGGCATAACACAGCGCGGGAAATCCATCTGTGAGGCTTGTGATAATCTTAAAGTAGTAGTAGTAGTAGTAGTAGCAGCAGCAGCAGTAGTTCAATCTCTGAAGCTAAAACTAATACATAGTGTTATGCCAAGGATGAGTAATAATATTCAATATTTTGGACTATCAAAATCACAATCATCACCATAAGTGGGCAGAGACCTCTCTCCTCATCGTGGACAGTGACCTCTCGTCGCGGGCAGGGACTTCTCTCCTCGCTGTGGGCAGGGTCTTCTCCTTGCGGGCGTCTCTACTCCTCGCGGGCAGGGGCATATCTCTTCCTCTCTGGCAGGGACCTCGCTACTCCTCACAGGCAGGGACCTCTCCACTCCTCGCCGGTAGGGACCTTTCTGCTCCTTGCGGGGAGGGTCCGCTCGCCTCCTCACAGGCAGGGGCCTCTCTTCTCCTCATGGGCAGGGGCCTCTCTCCTCCTCATGGGCAGGGGCCTCTCTCCTCCTTGCGAGCAGGTCTTCTCTCCTCCTCATTGGAAGCGTCCTCTCTCCTCCTTGTGAGCAGGGTCCTCTCTCCTCCTCGCAGGCAGGGCCCTCTCTCCTCCTCATTGGCAGGGACCTCTCTCCTCCTCATCAGCAGGGTCCTCTCTCCTCCTCATTGGCAGGGTCCACTCTCCTCCTCGCTGGCAGGATCCTCGCTCATCCTTGTGGGCAGGTCCTCTCTCCTCCTCATTGGCAGGGTCCACTCTCCTCCTCGCTGGCAGGATCCTCGCTCATCCTTGTGGGCAGGTCCTCTCTCCTCCTCATCGGCAGGGTCCTCTCTCCTCATCAGCAGGGTCCTCTCTCCTCATCAGCAGGGTCCTCTCTCCTCCTCGCGGGCAGGTCCTCGCTCCTCCTTGTGGGCAGGGTCCTCTCTCCTTCTCACAGGCAGAGTTCCCTCTCTCGTCGCTGGCCAGGGCCTCTTTCCTCCTTGTGGGTAAAGAACCCCTCACCTCCTCTACCAGTCTGTGCCTTGTTTTGTTCCAGACTATGGTATTTGATCCTATTATGTATTGTGTATACCCCTTTTTCACATGTAAAGTGCTATGGAATAAATGCTGCTATCATAAATAATAACAATCACTGACATTTCGAGTTATGATATTTCCCGGTTTTGATCATGCCCACCTTTTGACAACACTTTTTTTAATATTTACTTCCATCATTCTTAATCATCAGCAGCTTTTTTTTTCTTAATCACATCTGAATTTATTGGGAACATCACCCCCCGTCCTTACAAAATTGGAGAAGTCTTCATCATAGATGAAACCAAATCATGTGCACCACATTTTTCTAGGTTTATATGACTAGAAAGCAGCAAATTGCTGGCGACTTGTTGCACCCGGGCGTCTTCTCCTAATATCATTAGATTATAGTTGAATCATTCCGTAATTGATATAATTAATACCGCACACCGCGTAAGTTTGTTTCTTTATTTGTATGATTGCATTCTATATTCTTGCTCTCGGGTAGCTGTATAGCGGGGGAGGTTATGTCGGGAATTTACAGATTAAATTACCATCGTTAATAAAACGTATGACATAACCTCCGGTATTAGCGCTAAAGTAAAGGGTTAGGGATGAGGGCACGGGATCACCAGTGTTGCCATGGTAAGCGTTTTCTATTCCCGAGCAGACCCCCTAACACTGCAATAATCCTGCGCTCTCCCACCCCCCGCAGCCGCTCACCCTCCTCTCATTATTTCTCTACAAATGGCTCTCACTGCAGCCGCCCATGAAAAATGGAGAGGTATCTATTAAATTAATGCTGCTCTTGTTGCTACAGACCCTGGTTACCAGGTGTCAGAAAATTTACTGACAGGCAGTAATAGGAGAAAATCTCTAATCAGTAGGAATAAAAGTAGAGGTCAGTAAGGACGAGCTTCATCCTGACCCTGCAAAAATAATGGAAGCAGAAATGTCACCTGCGTGCTGCGCATCCTCCATGTACGACCCGGGGATACATTGTGTCATACATGTCATCCCCCATTACGCTGTGCAGCTTATATACATATATAAGCAAGGTTGTGTGGACACTGGACTCTTCTACCTCTTACGGGCCATATGCCCTTCATGTTCCATAAGAGAATAGCAGCACTATATGCAGGCACAATGGAGGCGCCATTATTTATTGTGTTCAGGGCTTATTCCCCATTTATTGTGTGAGGCAAATATTAGCAGCAGAGATGAGCGAATCCCCTGGAAAACGGACCATATATTGCTCTTGGTCGCATTGGGGACTGGTGCAAGTCAGTAGACCCCAAAGTGACCACCTGAGACCATCACAGGCCTCAGATGCCCCCAGTGCTAAATTAGAACAGTAGAAGACAGAGGCAGAGGACCCGGAAGCAGAGACATTGGCACAGGCAGTGTAAGAACCCCTTCCCTGACCTTAAAAGAATCCAGGAAATTAGTGGCCAGTCGGGTTTTTGCAAATCCAAATTTTTCAGAAAATTATCAATGAATTGTGACTACTGGAAGAAACAAAGAGTGTAATTGTGACGCTGGGGCGAGGGAATGCATGGCGTGCGGTGCAACACAGGGGGAAAACCAGGAAAGATGTAAAGGAAGGCCATGGTGAGAGGGGACAGGGGAGAGGGGTCACCACCTCCCACTCACCTGTGGCTGATCCATGCACTCCCTAATGTCCCTAGACAGGTACACCCCCAAGCGTTGTCACGTGCCTAGGCCCTCACTGGCCCTGACACTAGCCCCACTACTACAATAAAACAACACAAGAAAGGTAAGACAAAAGGATGGGGAAAGACACAACAAATAGCACTTCTTGGTTTTTCCAGCAGGAAACTCTACATCTGCAACTGTAACAAACACCTCAGTTTCTAAAGAGACTGACTCCTTCAAAGTGGTTAGTATAGAAGATCTATAACTATCATGGAGTGAAGCCAGGAGTGGGCAAATGTAGCAGAATGGAGTGATAATAACATGCTGCAGCTGTGATTAAAGGTATGGTTCCTCTTGCGCATAGCTTGTGATGCGAGAGCATCGGAAGCAATATGCTAATGATCCTCTGCTATGAGCGTCAGCTGAAAGTCATGCAACTGTGATGAGATCTTGAGATCGTATTGTGGAGACACGGGGCTCAGTGGGTGCTCTCGTCCACTAAAACCCGCCGCCTTTAGAAAGACAGCGTGGCTCAGGGCTCATCCCAACTGAACGCCGGCCTCCTTAACCGTGGGCGTAACACTACTCAGACAACACAGGGTGAGGGAACCACAATAATTAGACTTTATTGGATCCCCAAACAATTAACGGCACATAACACATAACCAGCAAAACACACAAATGTAACAGGCAACAGAGTCTCACCCTTCCGCTGGCTCACCAGGGATTTAGAATGTCCATGCCTTAGAGGTTCCAGGGCTATTTACTCCAATCCAGCAGCACCCCGCTTTTGGCGGGCACCCACCAAGAAAGGAATAATGCCAGATTTAGGAAGCTGTGTGAGGTCTGCAAAGTCTGTAACAGGTGACTGAACTGTCCCAACCTGAGTGTCCTCCTTAGGTAGTCCTGGTATGATGATATAATCCTGGCAGCCGGGGTCGAAATCCCTAGGCTGTGGATATGGTCTCCAACCGGAACCAGAGTCCCTAGATTGAAGCTATAAGATATCCTGATCCTCTAGTCAGCTCCAAAGAGCTTAGACTGGATCCGTCAGCATCCATCAACAACCTGGTGGCTTAAAGAAGTCCCTTTTATAGCTACAGCCTTCCACTTAGATACACTGCGTCCTCATCGATTGGTTGGACAAGATCGCCTCTCCCATTGGATGAATCTCAAGCTGCATGGACAATGTTCATTCAAATGATGTCTACAGAAAGACTGAGAATATCTACATGAAGTCTGCAAGTCACAGACTCAACAATGGCTACTAAGGTAATCATATTAGCAATACACAACTACAATACAATGGTTACTGGAAAAGTCTGGAGAACAATACGTCTGGCTTTCAGTGGCCAACACAATTACATTGAGTCAACAAGAGTCTTGTAAAAACAATGAGGGACTTCTCCCCCGTCTATAAACAATCTATCAATGCTGTCTGGCTGAATTTTAAGAAACTTTAACCCATGAGAGTCCATGTCGTCACACGTATCACAGCTGCGGAGAAGAGGGAGGGAACACTTTCTCCCCATCTTCTCCGCTGTCTGTCTCTGCGTACATTGCACTGCAGTTGGATGACATGTGAGTGCAGTGCGATGTTTCCCACCCTCCCATAGACTTGAATGGGGGGGTGAGCCGAGAATTGCTGCCAAACACAGCATGCTGCGATTCATGCGCTATGGTATGAGAAATCAATCACAGATGGGCACTGCCCCATAGTTTTGCACTGGTGCAAGTGCAGTCCGATGTTTTATCGGATTGCACTCGTCCGTGCAAAACGCAAGTGGAACCAACGCCTAAGGCTATGAGTAATCTCAGCCAGAAGGGTAAGGGTTATTTACCCTTTCACCATCAAATGAAAGTGAATCCAATACAAGATGTAACATGTGGGCCCGACACACTGCTGACAGTCACTCAGGATTTTGTTTAGGTGCTTCAGACTATAAAGGGGCTGAATACAAATGCACATCACAATTTTCAGATTTATTTATTTTTTTAAAACATTTAGAAAACCTTGTATCATTTCCTTTATACATCACAAATACTTGCTGCTTACTGTTGGTATCACATGAAAATCCCAATGAAATACATTTAAAGCTTTTGGGTGTAACATTAAAAAATGTGGAAAAGTTTAAGGGGTATGAATACTTTTGCAAGTCACTGTAATTCCAGATTAAAAGAGTAGCAGAAACAATAAAGGAAAAAAAAGTCTGCGCCTGGGGAGGTTCATCTTCTGTCCATCTCTTTTACCAGTTACATTTTGTTGGACTTTTGCTTTAAATCTCAGATTGTCTATATTCCCCTCTCTCTGATCCTCATTCCTCCGCCGCCTCCGTACAATGTTCCCCGTCATTTCCTCGGTTCTACTCCATCATTTAATCCTTTTACGAAGCTGTCTCAATGTGACCTGCAGTGTATTTCGTTGGGAGCGAGTCTGTCTGCATTGTGTCTTATGTTTAAATAAGATCAGGATCCGTCATTTCTTATTTCATTTGCTTCCACTGATACAATGTTTCCAATTTATAAAGTCAAATTTATGAGCTAATTGTCTGGAACAAGCAGGTTTCCTGTAGGAAGAAGTATGAAAAGTCTGTCTAGGGCGGCCATAGAGGGGGAAATGATTGGACGGGGGAAACGGATCAATCACTTATGGTAAAACATGGCTCACTCTTCTTTCCGACGCTTAGTTAGTAAGTTAGTCGTTGTTAATGGCTATTCTGTATGTGAAGATGTGAAGCCGCCCTGCGCTGATTCTCTGCTTAGTTTGTGGCAGGTATGTGCTTATATAAAGCAACCAGTCTGAACAAGCAGCGCTGCAGTGTAAAGCAGAACAGACAAAGTTAGATCAAAGTAATGTGGTTAATATTAATATTTATTTTTTTACTCAAAGCCTTCCTATATTGATATACTGATTAGTTTGTGGTGGGTATGAGCTTTAATAAAATCTGAAAAGGAGGGCTTCACTGTAAAGCATGGTGGACATAGACTTTCACTAGACTCCAAAGACCTACTGATAGGGAATTAGGGAATGTAGATTCTGAGCCCCAATGAGGACAATGATGGTCACATCACACGTGCTGCAGAATTAATGGTGCTATAGAAGTAAAAAAATAATTATATATTTATTGTAAGAGATGTACAGTATATATATACAGTACAGACCAAAAGTTTGGACACACCTTTTCATTCAAAGACATTTCTTTATTTTCAGGACTCTGAAAATTGTAGATTCACATTGAAGGCATCAAAACTATGAATTAAAACATGTGGAATAAAATACTTAAAGTGTGACACAACTGATGATATGTCTTATATATATAGGTTCTTCAAAGTAGCCACCTTTTGCTTTGATTACTGCTTTGCACAGTCTTGGCATTCTCTTGATGAGCTTCAAGACGTAGTCACCGGAAATGGTTTTGAAGGAGTTCCCAGAGATGCTTAGCACTTGTTGGCCCTTTTGCCTTCACTCTGCGGTCCAGCTCAGCCCAAACCATCTCGATTGGGTTCAGGTCTGGTGACTGTGGAGGCCAGGTCATCTGGCGTAGCACCCCATCACTCTCCTTCTTACTCAAATAGCCCTTACACAGCCTGGAGGTGTGTTTGGAGTCATTGTCCTGTTGAAAAATAAATGATGGTCCAACTAAACGCAAACCGGATGGAATAGCACGCCGCTGCAAGATGCTGTGGTAGCCATGCTGGTTCAGTATGCCTTCAATTCTGAATAAATCCCCAACAGTGTCACCAGCAAAGCACCCCCACACCATCACACCTCCTCCTCCATGCTTCACGGTGGGAACCAGCCATGTAGAGTCCATCCGTTCACCTTTTCTACAAAGACACGGTGGTTGGATGCAAAGATCTCAAATTTGGACTCATCAGACCAAAGCACAGATTTCCACTGGTCTAATGTCCATTCCTTGTGTTCTTTAGCCCAAACAAGTCTCTTCTGCTTGTTGCCTGTCCTTAGCAGTGGTTTCCTAGCAGCTATTTACCATGAAGGCTGCTGCACAAAGTCTCCTCTTAACAGTTGTTCTAGAGATGAGAAGGTGTCCAAACTTTTGGTCTGTACTGTGTGTGTGTGTGTGTGTGTGTGTGTGTGTATGTGTGTATGTGTGTATGTATGTATGTATGTATGTATGTATATATATATATATATACATATATATACATATATATCTACATATATATATTTATATATCTACACATATATATGTATGTATATATATCTACATATATATATATATATATATATATATATATATATATATATATATATTATTATTATTATCATTATTATTTATTATTATAGCGCCATTTATTCCATGGCGCTTTACAAGTGAAAGAGGGTATACGTACAACAATCATTAACAGTACAAGACAGACTGGTATAGGAGGAGAGAGGACCCTGCCCGTGAGGGCTCACAGTCTACAGGGAATGGGTGATGGTACAATAGGTGAGGACAGAGCTGGTTGCGCAGTGGTCTACTGGGCTGAGGGCTATTGTAGGTTGTAGGCTTGTTGGAAGAGGTGGGTCTTGAGGTTCCTCTTGAAGCTTTCCACGGTAGTGGAGAGTCTGATGTGCTGAGGTAGAGCGTTCCAGAGTATGGGGGATGCACGGGAGAAATCTTGTACACGATTGTGGGAAGAGGAAATAAGAGAGGAGCAGAGAAGGAGATCTTGTGAGGATCTAAGGTTGCGTGCAGGTAGGTACTGGGAGACTAGGTCACAGATGTAGGGAGGAGACAGGTTGTGCATGGCTTTGTATGTCATGGTTAATGTTTTGAACTGGAGTCGTTGGGCGATGGGAAGCCAGTGAAGGGATTGGCAGAGTGGCGAGGCTGGGGAGTAGCGAGGGGAGAGGTGGATTAAGCGGGCTGCAGAGTTTAGGATAGATTAGAGGGGTGCAAGGGTGTTGGAAGGGAGGCCAGAGAGCAGGAGGTTGCAGTAGTCGAGGCGGGAGATGATGAGGGCATGCACTAATGTTTTTGAAGATTCTTGGTTAAGAAAAGCACGGATCCGGGAGATATTTTTGAGTTGTAATCGGCATGAGTTGAAGAGGGCTTGGATGTGTGGCTTGAAGGATAGAGCAGAGTCGAGGGTTACTCCAAGGCAACGAGCTTGTGAGACTGGGGTGAGTGAGCAACCATCAAGTTTGATGGAAAGGCTTGTTGGAGGAGGTGAGTGAGGAGGAGGAAAGACAATAAACTCTGTTTTGTCCATGTTAAGTTTTAGGAATCGTGCAGAGAAGAAGGATGAAATAGCAGACAGACATTGTGGGATTCTGGTTAGTAGAGAGGTAATGTCAGGTCCAGAGAGGTAGATATGCGTATCATCGGCATAGAGATGATACTGGAAGCCGTGGGACTCTATGAGCTGTCCCAAGCCGAAGGTATAGATGGAGAACAGCAGGGGTCCAAGAACTGAGCCTTGAGGGACACCGACAGATAGGGGACGAGCTGAGGAAGTGGTGTGAGAATGGGAGACGCTGAAAGTTCGGTCGGTTAGGTATGAGGAGATCCAAGATATATATTTATTTTGCCCAAAACGTGATGATGATAATTAGAGAGCAGAAATGACTGTAGCTCAGAGAGAGATGATCAGTGAATGTTCTGCAGGTAACAACAGTCACAATCAGTAGGACTTGCATCGGCTGTCGCTGTGAATGACTTCAGCACATCTGCGGTCACAGGACATCACTAGCCTCTCACACTGCTCGGGGGGGATTTTCGTCCACTCTTCTTTCAGTCTCTTCCACACTTATTTGACTGTTGTGGGTTTCTTGGCCATAACTTTGTCACCAAGGATTTTCCAGAGGTTTTCTATTGGGTTTAGTTCAGGACTCTGGGCTGTGGCCATGTAATTGTTTCCAGGATCTGCTTTCCCTGTTTTGCTGTGCGACAGGGGGCATTGTCCTGTATGAAAATTGCTTGCTGAGTGATGAACACAAGTAAGAAGCCACGTGTTGTGAAGAAGGTTCTGACCCACACTTGCAGTCACTCTGCCATGTAGCTGTATGAGAGGTCCAACTCCTGCTGCAGAAAATATTCTCCAAACCATGACCCTTTCTCCACTGCCTTTCACTGACTTCTTAACACACTTTGGGTTCAGTCTGTCCCCAGTTTGTCAATGAACATAATGTTTCCCATCAGACCCAAATAAATTAAACTTGCTTTCATCACTAAAATGAACTGTTGACCCTTCTCCTCTGTCCACACAACATGCTCCTCACCAAAGGTGAGTCTAGCCTTGTGATTCTTTCTGCTAATGAGAGGTTTGGTCACTGCAGAGTGGGCTTTCAGTCTAAATGCTCTTACACGTCGTGACACTGTATGACCAGACAGATCTTTAACCTGTTCAGTGCTTAACTAGTGAGCAATTCCAGCTGCAGTGCTGAAACGATTACCCATGGAGAGTCTCCGCATTATCCTGTCCTCTCTTGCATTTGTCTTTCTAGGGTGACCAGCCTTCTTGGGGGACTTGAGTTTGTGATGTTGTAAAGATACAATATTCTTGAAATCACAGACTTGGAACGACCAACCTCTCTTTGCTCTGGCTGATAGGGTCACCTCTTTGGCCTTCATCTGGACAACTTGCTGCCGGAGGGTTTCAGTCACTCTGGATCAGCACACCATTTTTGCAAAGTCAGTGCAAACTGGAAAGTTAGGCTGTCAGTTATATAGGGGATGGCAAATCATTAAGGAAATTAGCACCAGGTGCCAGATTAACCCCAATAACTTGCAGGGATCTGAAAGTGCTCTCTAATGTTGATCAGTGTCCTTTTTCATTTATCTCATTTACATTTTTATTATTTGCTTTACAATAAATTCAATGTATGAAATAAGCAGAAAATCCTGCGAAATTCCTCATGTTAGGATATAATCACATTGGACGACACAATGACCGCAACATTTAGGAAATTGTGTTCTCTTCTCTAATTTTAATCTCCAGAGTGTATAGTTGTTCTATAATAAGCTATTTATATAGATCATTATATGTTATAAGCTGGGTCATTAAGAGACCGGGGTGGACTGTGCCTGGGCAGCAGCACACTGCACGTCACAGACAGTGTGCAGCCTCCAGTTCACGTCACGAAGGGTCAGACATGACTAGTTGGGAATCATGGTACATCAGCTTTAAAGGGGTTTTCCACCTTTTGAAGCCTTTTTTTTTTTTTTACTTAAATGCCTATATTTGCATCTACAAATAAATTTGCAATTGAATCCATTACAAATTTTGCACCGTTTTGCTTTTACAGGCTCTTTGCTTTCCTGCACATTCAGTTTTGATCTGGTCTGTGTTCCTAAATCAGCAGAGACTAGCTCAGAGAAGGACACATCCATCAAATTGTCAATCCGAGCTCACTGATTGATCCTCAGTAAACTCATTCCGCAGTCAGAAATAGATCGTGCAACACAGAGACTATGGAAGGCAATTGTTTAATTAAATCAATTTGCAAAATGTTTTTAAGCCCCAAAAACATGCATTGAAGTAAAAAAAAAAAGATATGTCAGACAACCCCTTTAAAGCGACCCCCAAAAATCGTTGGGACCCCCAAAAATCGTTGGACCCAGAGGACTCACCGGCCTTAAACTACAAGCGTCTAACATTAGATATTAGATTCCTACAAGACACAGACGGGCGGCTACAGGCGGCTCAGCGGCTCCCAATGTTCTCCTGTAACTAAATTCATAAATTCCCTATAAGCAGCCCCACAAGAATCATTACAGGCCGCCGAATGGGAACGTCCAGACTTTCTTGGCTGCCGAGCTTTTTGTAGTAAATTACATATTAATTTTTTTTCCCCAAAATTGAGTTTCTGTTGCTGAAATTCAACACATTAATTTCACAGCGAGCGGCAAAAACGGTAAAAGTAATTTCCGTGTTTATATGACTGCAGATACTACAACTCTCCCCATTACCCTCCTTTCTCATATCACGACACTGCCCCCCGTCATCTTTGTCCTCACTGATATTATCAGATGGGTGGAGAGGTCACTGTCCCCAAAAAGAAAAACTCCACTGATCAGCTTAAATACTCTGTGCAGCTGTGGGACACACACTCTGGTCCCACTATCCCATTCTCAATCTGGGACTGTGATCGCCAATGGATTTCCATTTATCGTAATCTCAGCTTGGAAAATGAGGAAATAAAAAGAGAGAAAAGAAAATATATATATATATGAGAATAAATGGAATAAATAAGATTATCGAGAAGTGAAAGAAATGGAGAAGGAGCGTTGTGTGGTTAGGGGGAACGTGAGTATGAGGGGAGCAGTGGGGGTCTGTAGAAGCCATTGACCTCGGGCAGTGGGCATAGCAACTGCTTTTGCCGCCCGGGGCGGTCGTCAAATTTGCCGCCCCCCTCTGTTGGCCGTCAATAATCCAGAAGCCTTAAAAATCCGGAAAGCCATCAAAATATTTATTTTTCATGGAACTACATTCAAAGATTTAATTGTAGACTGCTGCTATTAGTCCTAGACTTTCACCTTTTTACACACATGTAGGCCTATTATACACACACAGCTCTGCTGCATACATACAGACACATACACAGCTCTGCTGCATACATACAGACACACACACAGCTCTGCTGCATACATACAGACAAACACACAGCTCTGCTGCATACATACAGACAAACACACAGCTCTACTGCATAGATACAGAGATACACATACACACATACACACAGCTCTGCTACATACAGAAAGACACACACAACTCTGCTGCATACAGACACACACAACCCTGCTGCATACAGACAGACACACACAGCTCTGCTGCATACATATAGACACACACGTGGCTCTTGGGGGCCCACACACGTGGCTCTTGGGGACCCACACACGCGGCTCTGGGGGCCCACACTCGCGGCTCTGGGGGCCCACACTCGCGGCTCTTGGGGGCCCACACACGCGGCTTCAGGAGGGGGGGGAGAAGCCCATACAGCTCACTGGGGCCCATAAACCGGGTGGTTGGGAGGGAACATACAGGTCGAGTGGGGGGGAGGGGTGTAGCACATACCGCTCGGTCACGGAGGAGAGGGGGCCCACACAGCGCCGGAGGGCATCGCTGTGCTGGAGGTCGCTGGCTGGCACTGCGCCTCCATCTGTGGGACTGAGCAGGACGCCGCTCTGTAGCTCCGCCCACAGATGAAGCTCAAAGCAGAAGGACGCAGCGAACGCTGTGGTCTGCACGCCTTAAAGGGACGGCAGCCACAGTTTCCTGCCAAGGACTGCGGTCCCCGGAACTCGGCCCGGGGGCAGCAGAACTGAAGGCGAGTGGCCAAAATGCCGGCCCCCTGACATGTGCTGCCTGGGGTGGACCGCCCCCTCCGCCCCCCATTTGCTACGCCACTGACCCCGAGCAAGTGACGTATCCAGCGGTCCACATGATGGAAAACAGGACTCACACCAGGCGGCCTTCTTCCCTTATTTACTGATGCAGCTCTGATGCACATGTGCCCTTTGTAAGAGATTTTGGTGGTGACACCCAAAACACTGTGATGCTTTGCATGTTCTAACACGCAGAAGACGTACTCCTCATTACACACACACGAGGGAGTCTGGGGTTCCCATCATCCTGTCACTGGTTCAGTTTGTTTGGACCACCTCTTGTAGGTACTTGGCGTGACGCATCAGAAATGCCCCACTAAGACCTGGTGTATTCCAGAAACACCCCACTATACCTTCTGTATATCGATAACACCCTTCAGGACCCTCTATACACTGGGAGCACTCTTCAAGACCCAGGCATTTTTAGGAAACACCTGACAACACATGCCGTACACAGACAACACCCAACAAGATTTGCCCTATACTCAGAACACCACAAAAGACCCACCATATAACAGGAACACCCCACAAAACCTGCCGTATTTCAATAACACCACACAAGACCTGTCGTATACTGGGAACATCCCACAAGGCCCACCGTATACCAGCAACACCCCATAAAACCCATCGTATACCAGCAACACCCCATAAAACCCACCGTATACCAGGAACACCCAAAAAAGACCTGCCGGATACCGGGAACACCTCACAATGCCCGTTGTATACCAGGAACACTCTACAAAACCCGCCGTATACCAGGAACATCCTACAAGCCTTGCCATATTCTGGGAACACCCTACAAGACCCACTGTATACCAGGAACACCCCACAAGACCCGCCGTATACCAGGAACACCCTATAAGACCTGCTGTATACCGGGAACACCCCATGAGACCCGCCGTATACCTGTAACACCCTACAAGACCCTCCGTATACCGGGAACACTCTACAAGACCTGTCGCATACCGGGAATACCGCACAATATCTGCCATATACCAGGAACACCCCACAAGAACCACCATCTACCGGGAACACCCCTCAAGACCCGTTGTATACCGGGAACACCCTACAAGACCCACTGTATAGTGGGAACACCCTACATGACCCGCCATATAGCGGGAACACCATACAAGACCCGCCGTATACCGGGAAAACCGCACAATACCTGCCGTATACTGAGAACATCCCACAGCACCCGTCATATACCCCACAAGATCTCCTTTCTAGACATCGCAATTTGACCCTTGTCACAGTCGCTCAATCCTTACTTTTCTCCATTTGCCTGCTTCCAACACATCTTAGTGCCATTGTAGTTCGATTGTGTAATTCTTGTATCCTATGGGTTGTTACTAGTGATAAGCGAGCATGCTTGCCAGTCAATCGAATAGCACGGGTGTTGGAGCACAATCTCTAGTCCCTTCTCCACATGTTTAGCTGCTGCTTTTGAGCCACTAAACATGCTGGGATTGCCTGCCAATCACAGTAATGTCATAGCCATGTTGGCGGGCCGCATCGTGTCATTGGGTCTATGTAATACAAAATATATAAAAAAAAACTGACCAGCACATTCAACAGGTGTGAACAGGTGCCAGCTGAAAACACAATATAACTACAAAACACATACAGCTGCACTCTATAATGCTAACAATGAATAAGGGAACTCTGGTATTGCATTACTGCTTTTCTGACTGAGCACCTTGTCCTATAACCAGGCTGTGTCCATCCTCCTTTATAGCAGGAGTCTAGCTGCCCAAACATGTAGGTTTTTAATCCAGATAGAGACATTTAGTTAGTGTCCAGGTATATTGAGATCACCTTGCTGCTGGTTATCGGGCTCACATGCATTGGCCAATATATAAGCTAAGTATCTATTTTTATCAAATACTTCAATAGCAGTAATGCAATACTAGAGTTCCTTTATTCATTTTTAGCTTTCTAGAGTGCAGCTGTATGTATTTTTTGGTATATTTGGTCTATGTAAAACCCGGTGATGTGATGCTCAGGTCACTCTACCCCGTAAACAGTGTAGGGAGAGCTGCTGGAGAGAGTATTGTGTGTTAGTTTAGCATTAAAGGCATATAGTCAGGAATTATTTCTGTACAGTCCTTGCTGCTGCACCCTAAAACCAAAATTCCTTTTCAGATCTACATATATTCCATTGTAGTCCCTATTACTACTGGTCTAAGCTGCATTTAGTGTAGGGAGAGCTGCTGGAGAAGGGATAGTGTATTAGCTTAGCATTAAAAGCCAATAGGCTGAGATTATTGCCTTACAGTCCTTGCTGCTGCACCTCAAAACCAAAGATGAGGTGGTGGATAAGGAGTTCACTGACCCAACCTGATAAGGGGACATGCAGAGCAAGGACAGAAGTGCAGAGGTGGAGCCATCTGCAGCATCACAAAAGGCAGGAAGAGTTAGTGGGGTCGCCAGAGGGAGTAGGCGTTATATTGTTCCCCATAGCACATACATGCGTCAAGTACCCAGGCCAAGGGTTAGGTGTTCCCCAGTCTTGTGCTTTTTAAAAGAAGGTTCAGATGATTAAAAAATAGTGATTTGCTATCTGTGTCATACCAAGATAAGTAGGGGCTGACCACTACCAGCATGCTCAGACACATGTCATCAAAGCACTCGACTTCGTGGGCTGAACACCTTGGGTCCACAATCGGTGTCTGCGAGTGACACCACTGCCTCTTCCCCTGTGCTAAGTATTTGTCAATCCTCTGTCCAGGTTGCAGGAGAGAATGCCTCCCACCCTGCACCTGTTGTTGCCCGTTCGTGACCACCATCAACAACCACGTCCACTTCCTTGTCCCAGCACACCGTCCAGCTATCCCTACCCCAGGCCTTGGAACCCAAGCGGAAATACACAGCAACCCACCGACAGACCCAAACACTAAACACTTGCACTTAGTGCATAGGCTTTACCAGTTTAAGAGTCCCACTCATTTTACATTGTAAAAAAAAATATTCTGATGCCTTCCTCTACGTGTCTTCCAGTGTGTACTGCAATTCCTCCTTTAAATTCTTGCAAGGCCTTGGGCTTAGTGCATAGGCTTTACCAATGTAGGAGTCCCACTCTTTTTAAAACTGTAAAAAAAATATTCTGAGGCCGTCCTGTACGGTAAAATTACGGTAAGAGATGGTCGGTCTTCTAAGGCTTTGTTCACACATTGCATTTTTGATGCATTTTTTGGGCAACATTTTTTCGGAAATTTTCTGCAAATTAAAAGCTGAATTTTATAGGAGCAGCAAGAACTGGGAAATTTCATAAATCTAATGCACACAATTGTTTTTTCATGACTGATATGGAAAACTGTTGGGGTTTTTTTGTTTTTTTTAAGAGGCAGCAACATGTCAATTCTTTCCGTGTTTTCGCGGGACTTTTTCAACCTTAAAAGCAATGAGAAAATGCAAAAACGCATCCAAAACGCTAAGTGTGAACATTGACTAAGGGGTGGAGGAGGCATTTTTTTCCTCTTTTTTTTTTTTCAATTTTCCTTATAAACATGTCATTATACAGGAAAGAATGTTTCCTAACATATTTTTCCTCTAAAATCCATTTATCTTTGGTTTTGTATGTTTTATTATTAGTCCGTAAAAGTGGCGTAATACTCTGACAACATTGTTCCCAGCAGTGGCCTGGGAGTCAGAGATGAGTCAAGGCGTCTTCCCCATGATGATCCCATTCCATTTGAGCGCTATTTCCCTCCATTTTTGCAATTTTTACTGTCAGCCCCAGACCTCGTGGGAGGGTCTGCCAGAATAAAATGCTTGAGTTTCTCATTGACTTCCATTATAGTGAAAAGAGTAAAAAAAAAGGACTCACCGTAAACGGAAACTTTACATATATCCCAGCGCCATATATATATATATATATATATATAAAAGTAGTAAGGGTCCCATATATATATATATATATATATATATATATATATATATATATATATATATATACTAGAAGGTGGCCCGATTCTACGCATCGGGTATTCTAGAATTTACGTATTGTGTAGTTCATGTATGATTTTTGTTATAGATATAGATATATATATATAGATTTTGTTGTGTGTAGTTACCAAGTGTTTGTGTAGGGCGCTGTACATGTTCTGGGTGTTGTCTGGGTGTGGCGGGGGTGAGAGCGGTGTTGTATGTGTGTTGCGTTGTTTGTGGAGCGCTGTGTGTCTGTCGCGTTGTGTGTGTGTGTGTTGCGCGGTTTGTGTGGGTGTGGTGTGTTTTGGGGGGAGGTATGTTTTGTGCAATGTGTGTGTTGTGCTGTATGTGCATATATTTGTGTGTGCCGCGGTGTTTGGGTGTTGTGTGTGTGCAGCGTTGTCTGTGTGTGTGGGTGTCTGTGTATGGTGGTGTTTGTGGTTCCCTGTGTGTGTGTGTGTGTGTGTTGGGGGGAGGTGTGCACCTCCCATTGTGCTCCATCCCCTATGCTGCGCATTCCCCATCGTGCCCCATCCCCCATGCTGCGCACCCCCCATCGTGCTCCATCTTCCATTCTGCGCACTCCCCATCGTGCTCCATCCTCCATGCTGCGCACTCCCCATCATGTTCCATCCCCCATGCTGCGCACCCCCCATCGTGCTACATCCCCCATGCTGCGCACCCCCCATCGTGCTACATCCCCCATGCTGCGCACTCCCCATCGTGCTACATCCCCCATGCTGCACACTCCCCATCGTGCTACATTCCCCATGCTGCGCACCCCCCATCGTGCTACATCCCCCATCGTGCTACATCCCCCATCGTGCTACATCCCCATCGTGCTACATCCCCCATGCTGCGCACCCGCCATCGTGCTCCATCCGCCATGCTGCGCACTCCCCATCGTGCTACATCCGCCATGCTGCGCACTCCCCATCGTGCTACATCCCCCATGCTGCGCATTCCCCATCGTGCTACATCCCCCATGCTGCGCACTCCCCATCGTGCTACATCACCCATGCTGCGCACTCTCCATCGTGCTACATCCCCCATGCTGCGCACCTCCCCATCGTGCTACATCCCCCATGCTGCGCACCCCCCATCGTGCTACATCCCCCATCGTGCTACATCCCCCATGCTGCGCACTCCCCATCATGCTACATCCCTCATGCTGCGCACCCGCCATCGTGCTCCATCCGCCATGCTGCGCACTCCCCATCGTGCTACATCCCCCATGCTGCGCACTCCCCATCATGTTCCATCCCCCATGCTGCGCACCCCCCATCGTGCTACATCCCCCATGCTGCGCACCCCCCATCGTGCTACATCCCCCATGCTGCGCACTCCCCATCGTGCTACATACCCTATGCTGCGCACTCCCCATCGTGCTACATTCCCCATGCTGCGCACCCCCCATCGTGCTACATCCCCCATCGTGCTACATCCCCCATCGTGCGACATCCCCCATCGTGCTACATCCCCATCGTGCTACATCCCCCATGCTGCGCACCCGCCATCGTGCTCCATCCGCCATGCTGCGCACTCCCCATCGTGCTACATCCGCCATGCTGCGCACTCCCCATCGTGCTACATCCCCCATGCTGTGCATTCCCCATCGTGCTACATCCCCCATGCTGCGCACTCCCCATCGTGCTACATCACCCATGCTGTGCACTCTCCATCGTGCTACATCCCCCATGCTGCGCACCTACCCATCGTGCTACATCCCCAATGCTGCGCACCCCCCATCGTGCTACATCCCCCATCGTGCTACATCCCCCATGCTGCGCACTCCCCATCGTGCTACATCCCTCATGCTGCGCACCCCGCCATCGTGCTCCATCCGCCATGCTGCGCACTCCCCATCGTGCTACATCCCCCATGCTGCGCACTCCCCATCGTGCTACATCCCCCATGCTGCGCACTCTCCATCGTGCTACATCCCCCATGCTGCGCACCTCCCCATCGTGCTACATCCCCCATGCTGCGCACCCCCCATCGTGCTACATCCCCCATCGTGCTACATCCCCCATGCTGCGCACTCCCCATCGTGCTACATCCCTCATGCTGCGCACCCACCATCGTGCTCCATCCGCCATGCTGCGCACTCCCCATCGTGCTACATCCCCCATGCTGCGCACTCCCCATCGTGCTACATCCCCCATGCTGCGCACTCTCCATCGTGCTACATCCCCCATGCTGCGCACCTCCCCATCGTGCTACATCCCCCATGCTGCGCACTCCCCATCGTGCTACATCCCCCATGCTGCGCACTCCCCATCGTGCTACGTCCCCCATGCTGCACACTCCCCATCGTGCTACATCCCCCATGCTGCGCACTCCCCATCGTGCTACGTCCCCCATGCTGCGCACTCCCCATCGTGCTACGTCCCCCATGCTGCGCACTCCCCATCGTGCTACATCCCCCATGCTGCGCACTCCCCATCGTGCTACATCCCCCATGCTGCGCACCCCCCATCGTGCTCCATCCCCCATGCTGCGCACCCCCCATCGTGCTACATCCCCCATGCTGCGCACTCCCCATCGTGCTACATCCCCCATGCTGCGCACTCCCCATCGTGCTACATCCCCCATGCTGCGCACCCCCCATCGTGCTACATCCCCCATGCTGCGCACCCCATCGTGCTACATCCCCCATGCTGCGCACCCCCCATCGTGCTACATCCCCCATGCTATAATAGTTCTCCTATTCTACTCAGAGAGGAGTATAATAGGAGGACTGTAATAGGAGGAGTAGTCCTGGGGGGAGAGGAGTATAATGCCGGCTCCCTGCACATGTGTACCGGGAGCCGGTGTACACTGGTAACTATGATACACATCGGGTAACTAAGGGACCTTAGTTACCCGATGTGTATAATGGTTACCAGCGTTGACGGGCTCCGTCAAGATCCCAGCATCGCAAGGTTATGTCTGGCGCTGCTGGGATCGTGACGGAGCCGGTGTAGAAGCAAGCGATATCCCAGGATGTTGTGAGTGTGTGGATGTGATGTGTGAGGTGTGTGTGAGAGTGAGTGTGATCTGATGTGTGTGTGTGTACTCACCTGGGAGTCGGAGCTCCGTGTCAGTTGGGCCAGAGCGAGCGTGCATTGCATGAGGGGGGCGGGGCCTGCAGAGAGACGGGGCGAGAGGCCAATCCGTGTGGGGGGGCGGGGCCATGGCGAGCCCAGCGGCCAATCAGCTTTGTGTCACCGTAAGGACACAATTTTGGAGCATGACAGACAGACAGACAGACAGAATAAGGCAATTATATATATATATATATATATATAATATAAATAAATATATATACGGTATATATATAATATATATATATATATATATATATATATATATATATGTCACGGCCGGGCGGTCGGGCAGACCCAGGAGGTGGATCCACTGGACCGAACTCGAAGATGGTGGTAGGGAGTCCGGCAGCTGAAGCACTGATGGGCAGCAGAACAGTCCGTGCAAGTGAAGGCAGCGGAGGAGTCCCTGGGACCACGGAGTCACAGATGGTAGTCCTGGTGACGTAGCTCAGGTTCGGAAGCCGAGATGATATCAGGCGGGGTCCGGAACCTCAGGAGCGAGATGACGGGTCACCGCAGGGATCCGAGATGGTACGGGCTGTCAGATGGCAGACGGACAGTGTGCGGGGTTCAGGATACGGCTGACTGGATGGCGAGGCAGGTACGGCTCTACAAAGAGAGATAGGTGAGTACAGGCACATAAACACCAGGAGACCTGACTCCTAGCTCAGGGAACACGAAGATCAGGCCCCGCCCCCTTGGACAATAACCCCCTTTATACCCAGTACCTGTTCAACCTCATTTCCTGTTAATGGGCGCTGGCCCTTTAAGAAAGGGTCAGTGACCGCGCGCGCGCCCTAACGCGCATGCGCGCCGCCCGGGTGCCAGAAGCCAGGGAAGGAGGCTGAGAGGAGGACGCAGGAGAGCCGGCCAGGTCCTGGGAAGCCGTCGGGCGCCGGGATCGGGGACCAGGGGGCCTGGGACGGACGGAATCCGGGGGCTGAGGAGCGGGCAGCGTGGCAGGTGAGCCGGGGAGCGGGGGTGAGGACCCGGGGAGCGTGACAGTACCCCCCCCCCCACGCCCCCCACCCCGCAACCGGGACATGAAGGCACGGATAAGAGGAGTGCCCACGTTCTCCCTGGGCTCCCAAGACCTATCCTCAGGACCATACCCTTCCCAGTCCACCAGGAAGAACTGCCGACCTCGAACAGTCTTCATGGCCACGATATCCCTTACCGCATAGATGTCGTCATCGGCAATAGGTGGAGGGGCCGGACTGGCAGCATCGGAGAAGGGACCAAGGATAACCGGCTTGAGCAGGGAGACGTGGAATGAGTTGGGTATCCTCATCGTGGCCGGGAGCTGTAGCTTGTAGGAAACCTCATTGATCTTGCTGAGGACTTTAAACGGCCCAATGTAGCGAGGACCCAGCTTGTATGATGGTATCTTCAGGCGGACGTACTGGGAAGCAAGCCAGACGAGGTCTCCAGGAGAGAAACACGGAGGGTCCAGACGTCTCTTGTCGGCGTGTCTTTTCATCCGCAGGGAAGCACGCCCAAGGGACGATTTGACAGAGTCCCAAATGTTTGCAAAGTCACGGGCTACTGTATCTGCAGCAGGGACATCCGAAGAGGGGGATACAGGCAATGGGATGGAAGGCTGAAGCCCGTAAACAACATGGAAGGGAGAGCTGGAGGACGACTCACTGAAGTGGTGGTTGTGGGAGAATTCAGCCCAAGGTAGAAGGGCGGACCAGTCGTCATGATGGGCATTGACGTAGTGACGTAAGAAAGAGGTCAAGATTTGATTGACCCTCTCTACCTGGCCATTAGACTGAGGATGATATGCAGATGAAAAGTCCAGAGTCACTCCCAGATGGTTACAGAGAGCCCTCCAGAAGCGGGAAGTGAACTGAGTTCCTCTGTCTGATACGATGTGTAATGGAAAGCCATGCAAGCGGAAGATGTGTTGTATATAGGCGTCCGCGAGTTCCTGAGCAGAGGGCAGTCCAGCCATAGGGACGAAATGGGCCATTTTAGAGAACCGATCCACCACGACCCATATGACTGTGTGTCCGGATGACAATGGCAAGTCCGTAATAAAGTCCATAGCTATGTGTTGCCACGGAACTGAGGGTATCGGTAGAGGCAGAAGACGGCCATAGGGCAGGTGTTTGGGCGTCTTGTTCCTGGCACAAGAGGAACAGGCAGAGACAAAGGCGGCGACGTCAGTGCGAAGGGATGGCCACCAGTAATGGCGTACAATCGCACCCCATGTTCTCTTCTGGCCTGCATGGCCGGCTGTTTTTGAGGCATGACCCCAGTGTAACACTTTTAGCCTGTCGGTCTCCGAGACATAGGTCTTCCCGGGTGGTATTTGGGCCAGAGTGACGGGAGCCACCGGAACAATCTTGCTAGGAGGGATGATAGGTTGGGTAGTCTCTTCCTCCTGCTCCATGGGCATGAGGGACCTAGACAAGGCATCGGCGCGTACATTCTTGTCCGCGGGTCGGAAGTGGAGCTGGAAGTCAAACCTGGCAAAGAATAAGGACCACCTGGCTTGTCGTGGGTTCAGTCGCTGAGCGGACCGCAGGTATTCCAGGTTCTTGTGGTCCGTGTAGATGGTCACGGGGTACACTGCTCCTTCCAGGAGGTAACGCCACTCCTCCAGAGCTAGTTTGACCGCCAATAATTCTCGGTCACCGATGGTGTAATTCCGTTCAGGTGCTGAGAAGCTCTTAGAAAAGAAACCGCAAGTCACCATCTTCCCGGAGGAGGATTTTTGCATGAGCACTGCTCCGGCTCCTGAGGAGGAGGCATCCACCTCCAAGGTGAACTGGCGGTTTAACTCCGGTCGGTGGAGTACAGGAGAGGAGGCGAAAGCTCGCTTCAAAGAGCAAAACGCGGCGTCGGCCGCAGGTGACCAGTCCTTTGGTTTAGCCTCCTTTTTGGTCAAAGCGGAGAGAGGAGCAGTCAGGGCGGAGAAGTGCGGGATAAACTGGCGGTAGTAGTTGGCGAATCCCAGGAACCGTTGGATTGCCTTCAGTCCAGAAGGAGGAGGCCAGTTGAGTATGGAGGAGACCTTCTTTGAATCCATCTGCAACCCAGTACCCGAGATGATGTATCCCAGGAAAGGAAGAGAAGACTGCTCAAAGACGCACTTCTCATATTTGGCGTAGAGACGATTCTCTCTCAGTCTTTGTAGAACCAGCTTTACGTTCTCTCTGTGGGTCTGGAGGTCCGGAGAGAAGACAAGGATGTCATCCAGATAAACTACTACACAGAGGTAGAGGAGGTCCCGGAAAATGTCGTTCACCAGTTCTTGGAATACGGCAGGAGCGTTACACAGACCGAAGGGCATCACGCAGTATTCGTAGTGCCCGTCGCGAGTATTAAATGCGGTCTTCCATTCGTCCCCAGAGCGGATACGAACTAGGTTGTAGGCACCCCGAAGATCCAGTTTGGTGAACACACGGGCTCCTCTGAGCCGGTCGAACAATTCGGGGATGAGCGGTAGGGGGTACTTGTTTTTTATGGTGATCTGATTCAAGCCCCGGTAGTCAATGCATGGGCGAAGGTCACCCTCTTTCTTCTTAACGAAGAAGAAGCCTGCTCCCGCAGGAGAGGAGGATCTCCGGATGAATCCCTTTGCCAGGCTTTCCGTGATGTATGTGGACATGGCCCTGGTTTCAGCTGGAGACAACGGATATATCCGTCCTCGAGGTGGTGTTGTTCCTGGGAGCAGGTCGATGGCGCAATCGTAGGGACGGTGTGGCGGAAGTACCTCAGACTCCTTCTTGTCAAAAACGTCCGCGAAGGACCAATAGGCCGAGGGCAGTTCCGGTAGGTTCTCTGGAGCCGGGGGACGTCGGACTGGTTGTATAGACTTTAAACATCTTTCATGACAGGCAGAGCCCCAACGAGTGATTTCGCCAGTACCCCAGCTGACTGATGGTTCGTGTGTCCGCAACCAAGGAAGTCCCAGCAGGATTTGATGGGACATGTGTGGAAGGACGTAGAGAGCGATGTTCTCGGTGTGCAGAGCACCTATACGCAATTCCACCGGCTTGGTGATCCAGGAGATGGTATCAGAGAGGGGTCTCCCATCCACCGAGGCAATCACTAGGGGCTTATCGAGTGGAGTAACAGGCAGCTGGTACTTGTCCACCGTGGCCTGCTGGATAAAATTGCCTGCTGCTCCGGAGTCGAGGTATGCCTCAGCCGTGAAGCGCGTCTCTCCTGTTGACACTTGTACCGTCCACATAACTGGGTCTGAGAGAGTCCCAGCACCTAGGGTGGCCTCTCCTACCAACCCTAGGCTTTGGAGTTTCCCGGCCTTTCCGGACAGGAGCGTAAGAGATGAGTGCCCTCTCCGCAGTAAAAGCAGAGGCCTTTGGCGAGCCGCTCTGCTCTACGTTGGTCAGACTGTCGTACTCGGTCAACCTGCATGGGCTCGTGGACAGGAATCCCAGCTGTTGATGAGTGAGGCACAGAGGACTTCTGTGGAGGAGGGGAGTGCCGTACTGCACGTCTCTCACGATACAGCTCTTTGGAGCGTTCCTGGAAACGAATGTCCACTCGAGTGGCTAGGGCAATCAGGGCATCTAGGGTGGAGGGCACGTCACGGCCCGCCAACTCATCCTTGATGCGACTCGAGAGTCCTTCCCAGAAGGCGGCTGTCAGGGCCTCATTATTCCACCCGAGTTCAGAAGCCAAAGTACGGAAACGGATGGCATATTGGCCCACCGTCAGTGTTCCTTGACGTAGGCGGAGGAGGGATGAAGCAGACGCAGAGGCGCGTCCCGGCTCGTCGAAGGTGCTGCGAAAGGCCTGCAGGAAGTCTTGAAGGTTCTTGGTCATGGGGTCCTCCTTCTCCCACAAGGGGTTCATCCACGCCAGCGCCTCGCCCTCCAGATGAGACATTATAAAGGCGACCTTGGCTTGGTCAGAGGCGAACAGATGTGGCAGCTGCGTGAAATGAAGGGAACACTGGTTTATGAAGCCCCTGCAGGTCTTGGGATCTCCAGCATAACGAGGTGGTGACGCCAAACGGAGACGGGAAGCATCTGAAGAGGCTGCCACTGGTGCGGGAGCCATGGCTTGCCTAGCTGGGGACCTGGGTGCCGCAGGCGTCATTGATGCTTGTAACGTGTACAGGCGGGTGTCCACGGAGGTCATAAATTGCAACATGCGGGTCTGGACTTCATGCTGACGTTGGAGTTCCTCTTGCAAGGCCGCTAGTGCTGCAGCGGGATCCATGGCCTGATCTTACTGTCACGGCCGGGCGGTCGGGCAGACCCAGGAGGTGGATCCACTGGACCGAACTCGAAGATGGTGGTAGGGAGTCCGGCAGCTGAAGCACTGATGGGCAGCAGAACAGTCCGTGCAAGTGAAGGCAGCGGAGGAGTCCCTGGGACCACGGAGTCACAGATGGTAGTCCTGGTGACGTAGCTCAGGTTCGGAAGCCGAGATGATATCAGGCGGGGTCCGGAACCTCAGGAGCGAGATGACGGGTCACCGCAGGGATCCGAGATGGTACGGGCTGTCAGATGGCAGACGGACAGTGTGCGGGGTTCAGGATACGGCTGACTGGATGGCGAGGCAGGTACGGCTCTACAAAGAGAGATAGGTGAGTACAGGCACATAAACACCAGGAGACCTGACTCCTAGCTCAGGGAACACGAAGATCAGGCCCCGCCCCCTTGGACAATAACCCCCTTTATACCCAGTACCTGTTCAACCTCATTTCCTGTTAATGGGCGCTGGCCCTTTAAGAAAGGGTCAGTGACCGCGCGCGCGCCCTAACGCGCATGCGCGCCGCCCGGGTGCCAGAAGCCAGGGAAGGAGGCTGAGAGGAGGACGCAGGAGAGCCGGCCAGGTCCTGGGAAGCCGTCGGGCGCCGGGATCGGGGACCAGGGGGCCTGGGACGGACGGAATCCGGGGGCTGAGGAGCGGGCAGCGTGGCAGGTGAGCCGGGGAGCGGGGGTGAGGACCCGGGGAGCGTGACAATATATATATATATAAAATATGGGACCCTTACTACTTTTTTTGTCCTACTACCATTATACTGGTTACTCAAGGTGAGCCCGTCCGAGCGTCCGAACTGTCTGATTCGAGTAACGAGCTCTTGAACATTTTGGTCCTCGCTCATCACTATCATCATTTCATTAAGGGGATTCCTTTACTGTCATCCACCAACATTTTCGTGTCTGTCCTGTTGGCTATAGATATTTGTCTTTCAATTGATTCCAAATAAAAACTATTTTCAGTTTTTGTAAATATCGTCAGTGCTTGCAGGTTTTTGTTTTTTTCTCAGTATAAAGTGGCATGCAAAAGTTTGGGCACCCCTGGTCAAAATGACTGTTATTGTGACCAATTGAGCAAGTTGAAGATGAATTGTTCTCTAGAAGGCATACAGTTAAAAATGACACATTTCCTTGGTATTTTAAACAAAAAAAATTTTCATCTTTTACATTTTTTAAAATTACAAAAAGGAAAATGGGCCGATGCAAAAGTTTGAACACTCTTGGAGATTTGTGCTCAGATAACTTTGACCAAGGTTTCAGACCTTACTTAGCCTGTTATGGTTATGACTTGTTCGCTGTCATTGTTAGGAAAGGCCAAGTGATGCAAATGTCACAGCTTTATAAAAACCCGGCCTCCTCTAACCTTGTGCCAACAAAACAGCAGCCATGTGTTCTTCAAAGCAGCTGCCTAGCACTCTGAAAATGAAGATGGTGGTTGCGTACAAAGCAGGAAAAGGCTATAAGAAGATAGCAAAACGTTTTCAAGTTGCCCTTTCCTCAGTTTGAAATGTAATTAAGAAATTGCAGTTACCAGGAACAATGGAGATAATATATGGAAGACCAAGCGAAATTTCATTCAGAGATCCTCATAGGATTGCTAGAGGGAAATCAGAACCCCCTGCATGACTGCAAAAGACCTTCAGGAAGATTTAGCAGACTCTGGAGTTGTGGTATATTGTTCTACTGTTCAGTGACACCTGCGCAAATATGGCCTTCATGGAAGTGTCATCAGAAGAAAAACTCTCCTGCATCCTCACCATACAACTCAGCATCAGCAGTCTGCAAAATAACATCTAACCAAGCCTGATGCATTTTGGAAATAAGTCCTGTAGACCGATGAGATTAAAATAGAACTCAGACCACAATGATCAAAGGTATGTGTGGATAAAAAAGGCATAGAATTTCAGGAAAATAATATCTCGCCAACCATTAAGCATGGCGGTGGATCAATCATGCTTTGGGGTTGTGTTGCAGCCAATATTACAAGGAAGATTTCACGGGTAGAAGGAAGAATGGATTCAATGAAATTACAACAAATTCTTGATGCAAACATAATACCATCTGTAAGTTGAAAAGAGGAGAAAAAAGGAGAAAAGAGGATGGCTTCTACAAATGGATAATGATCCTAAAAACACATCAAAATCCGCAATAGACATCAAGAGCCGCAAGCTAAAGGGTTTACAATGGTCCTCACAGTGCCCTGATCTGAACATCATTGAAAATCTGTGGCTAGACCTCATAAGAGCAGTGCATGCAAGATGAGCCAGGCATCTCACAGAACTGGAAGACATCTCTAAGGAAGAGCAAAGCATGGAAGACGAGCCAGGAATCTCACAAAACCGGTAATGTCTACAAGGAAAAGCAGAGCATGCAAGATGACCAGGAATCTCACAGAACAGGAAGATGTCTACAAGGAAAAGCAGAGCATGCAAGATGACCAGGAATCTCACAAAACCGGTAATGTCTACAAGGAAGAATGGATGAAAATCCCTGAAACAAAAAGTAAAAGACTCTTGACTGCTACAAAAAGTGTTTACAAGCTGTGATACTTGCCAAAGGAGGTGGTAATAGGTACTAACCAAGCAGAGTGTCCACATTTTTCCATTAGCCATTTTCCTTTTTTGTTAAAGATGAAAATGTTTAAATTGTTGGGCCTAAAATAAAAAGGAAATGTGTCATCTTTAACTTTATGCCTTTTAGAGATCATTTCACCTTCAACTTGCTTAACTGTTCACAATAACAGTAATTTTGACCAGGGGTGCCCAAACTTTTGCATTCCACTATATGAAGTTGATACACCACACTGCAGGAGGAGTACCAACTCTATACAATATATTAGTCACAGGGCACCATCCTACCTTAGTCCGTGCAGATTTTGGGGAGCAATGCTACTATATAAGAAGGAGACATCACGTATAAAGCTTCACACTTATTTGTTTTATGTATTTCCTGCTTGGCGAAGGAAAAATAACGAGAGCGTCTTATTAATTAAGGAACAAAGATCACCCACATCCTAAGTGTATAATGCTATGTTCGGAGGTCAGTGCAGAAATATCGCATGTAACAAATATCGGTAATTAGCCATTCCGCTTCCCACATAAAGATTTGTATTATGTATTATTTTGCTACTTGGGAAAAGCTCTTTTCAGCTTATAATTTGCAGCTTTACAAGTTTCATGCGAGGTGACTGTGGGATATTTCAAGTGTAACTACACAAGAGGGAACCCTACGGTAATTGTATCAAGTAACTGCTCAGTATTATGCCACGCTGAATGGCCCAGATGTATTATGTTCATTTTCCAATGGCGCCAGTGTTTTACCAGCCTGGCAGCATCACAAAGCCTTAATAATCTCCACTCGCATTAACCCACTTGCACAATTTCAGTTATTTCTTCTAACAATGAAAATGAATTCTCTGCAAATGTAAAATGAATGCGAGGAAGAGGCGAGAGAGAGAATGAGCGACTAATGGATCCCGGATTGATCTGCCATAGATTACATATTTACATTGTGAAGTGGCTGATGGGAAGACGCTCGGCCGTCACATGCAATCTGCAGGATAATTCCCTATAAATATGAATGAATTGTAGAAGAAAAGTATATAAACAACAATTCTGATAGTGGTAGTAATAATAATAATAGTGACAACAATATAGGAAAATGTAATGCTATTATTATTATTAATAATAATAATAATAATAATAATAAATGTGACTTGATAATATATTTCATGACTAATTATAATAATTAAAAAAAACTAATAATAATATTCCAGGAAATAATAATAATAATAATAATAATAATAAAAACAAAATAATCCAAGACAGAATAATAAAAATATCAACAAAAAATAGTAGTAATAATATTAATATTCCATGGAATAATAATAATAATAAAAATGTTCCAGGATGTAGTAGTATAATAATAATAATAATAATAATAATAATATTTTTGTCATTGACTAATATTATCATTATTATTATTTTTGTTAAATCATTATTTACATTTTTCACTGTAATAATAATAATAACAGTCCATGACAAAATATTATTATTATTATTATTATTATTATTATTATTATTATTTTCTTGGAATAATACAAAAAATAATTGTATTAAGTATTATTAACAATAATTATTATTATTAATGATAATTTATATAATAATATATAAACAAAAATAACAAAGTAGGAATAATAATATTGGTCAACCATGACAAAATTAAATAATACTATTAATAATAATATTCTGGGCCATATTATTAATAGAATTATTATTTTTTTTTGTCATAGACTACTATTATTATTATTATTATTATTATTATTATTACTACTACTTTTTGCTATTTTTGTTTTTTATTATTACTATTATTATTATTATTATTATTATTATTATTCCAGGGAATATAATAATAATAATAATAATAATAGTAGACTGATAATAATGGTATTGTTGTTATTATTACTGGTTTTTTTTTTGTTATTTTATGTTGAAATTTTATTTATTATTATTATCATTATTATAGGAAACTTATTATTATTATTATTATTATTATTATTAATAATAATAATAAATAATAATAATTAATAATACTTGTCACGGGGTCCTTCTCCCATATCACTGTCACGTCCCCATCGGAGTCCGCTCCTGCGACTTCTGCTCCGATCGCCAGACGACGCCATGTTCCCAACCATGGATAGTGGTGGTGATGGGAGAGGAGTCAGTGCCCGTGGTTCTGCGGAGCACAGTGTCACGTCCCCACCGGAGTCCGCTCCTGCGACTTCTGCTCCAATCGCCAGACGACGCAATGTTCCCACCATGGATAGTGGTGGTGATGGGAGAGGAGTCGGTGCCCGTGGCTCTGCGGAGCACAGGCTCCGCTCATCCACTAGGCTGGGTTTCCCTGGAACCTGCAGTACCACTGGCTGACTGTAGGTGGCGTGTGTCTCCCGGCTGAAGTGGCCAACATTCACCTGCAGCCAATGGGAAGACACCACACCCTTCTTATTCCCCCTCCTGTCACATGATCACTGCCAGAGATAGTTCTGTTCTCCTGGCTCATGTGCTGTTTGTACAATCAGGGCCAGAAATATTTGGACAGTGACACAAGTTTTGTTATTTTAGCTGTTTACAAAAACATGTTCAGAAATACAATTATATATATAATATGGGCTGAAAGTGCACACTCCCAGCTGCAATATGAGAGTTTTCACATCCAAATCGGAGAAAGGGTTTAGGAATCATAGCTCTGTAATGCATAGCCTCCTCTTTTTCAAGGGACCAAAAGTAATTGGACAAGGGACTCTAAGGGCTGCAATTAACTCTGAAGGTGTCTCCCTCGTTAACCTTTAATCAATGAAGTAGTTAAAAGGTCTCGGGTTGATTACAGGTGTGTGGTTTTGCATTTGGAAGCTGTTGCTGTGACCAGACAACATGCGGTCTAAGGAACTCTCAATTGAGGTGAAGCAGAACATCCTGAGGCTGAAAAAAAAGAAAAAAATCCATCAGAGAGATAGCAGACATGCTTGGAGTAGCAAAATCAACAGTCGGGTACATTCTGAGAAAAAAGGAATTGACTGGTGAGCTTGGGAACTCAAAAAGGCCTGGGCGTCCACGGATGACAACAGTGGTGGATGATCGCCGCATACTTTCTTTGGTGAAGAAGAACCCGTTCACAACATCAACTGAAGTCCAGAACACTCTCAGTGAAGTAGGTGTATCTGTCTCTAAGTCAACAGTAAAGAGAAGACTCCATGAAAGTAAATACAAAGGGTTCACATCTAGATGCAAACCATTCATCAATTCCAAAAATAGACAGGCCAGAGTTAAATTTGCTGTAAAACACCTCATGAAGCCAGCTCAGTTCTGGAAAAGTATTCTATGGACAGATGAGACAAAGATCAACCTGTACCAGAATGATGGGAAGAAAAAAGTTTGGAGAAGAAAGGGAACGGCACATGATCCAAGGCACACCACATCCTCTGTAAAACATGGTGGAGGCAACGTGATAGCATGGGCATGCATGGCTTTCAATGGCACTGGGTCACTTGTGTTTATTGATGACATAACAGCAGACAAGAGTAGCCGGATGAATTCTGAAGTGTACCGGGATATACTTTCAGCCCAGATTCAGCCAAATGCCGCAAAGTTGATCGGACGGCGCTTCATAGTACAGATGGACAATGACCCCAAGCATACAGCCTAAGCTACCCAGGAGTTCATGAGTGCAAAAAAGTGGAACATTCTGCAATGGCCAAGTCAATCACCAGATCTTAACCCAATTGAGCATGCATTTCACTTGCTCAAATCCAGACTTAAGACGGAAAGACCCACAAACAAGCAAGACCTAAAATGTGGAGTGTTTGTAAAGAAATGTGTACAATTCCTACAATTTCTATCAGATATTCTTGTTCAAACCTTCAAATTAAACGTTACAATCTGCACTTGAATTCTGTTGTAGAGGTTTCATTTCAAATCCAATGTGGTGGCATGCAGAGCCCAACTCGCGAAAATTGTGTCACTGTCCAAATATTTCTGGACCTAACTGTATGTTGATTCTTGTGCGCTGACCTTGCTTGTGTTTGACTACCCTCCTGCCTGTCGTTTTTGTACCTTGCTGCCAGTTCCGGATTTGACCTCTGCTTTGTCTCCTTACTACGCCCTTGCCTGCTGATTCGGTTCCTGTTTTGCATCTCCTGGTTTTTGACCCTGCCTGACGACCACGGACTACAGTCTACCACAGGTAGCGATCTCTGAGGCTCTGTGTAATTCCAAATCCCTGTACAGAGGTTAAAGGGTTGCAGAGTTCTTGGGGTCCTGCTTTGTGAGCGGCTTTTCACTAGATTCCCCTTACAGCCAGTCTGAGTCTGTGGCTCCTATCAGGCATTACAATCATACAATCAACAGAGCGAGAGATTGGTGAACAAACCAAAGATCCTTTATTCCATGCAATCCAGAAGCTCCATAAAATAATCCACCACACAGAGGGTAAAATAGTCCAGGAACATGGGCACAGTCCAGTAAGCAAAAAAGGGCTTCTCCCACAGAGGCTAAATCTTCCTGCTTCTTTCTTCTCTTTCTCAGACAGACTGAATAATCCTCTAGGTAAGCTGAGAGTTTGGTTGGATTCCAGACCCCTCTCCCCCACACCTAGGGACAGAAGCACTGCAGGGGGTTATTAACCTGCAGACAGGACAAATAATACACAGAATGGACAAAACAACACTCCTAAAATACGAACCTACACAAAATGAAACACAACCCCCAATATCACACCATCACAATAATAATAATACTTAACATGGTCTCTAGCAGTATCTGGCACTGGTGACATTACTAGTGATGATAAAGATATCTGTTGTCCCCCTTAAAAAAAATAATACACATACTGTAAATCAGAGACAAGATAGCTGTAAGATCATATTGTGTGCAAGATAAGATAAAACACAGAATTTTATATGTAACACCTAATATCACTTTGCTGTTACTACTATATCTAAATTGAGATCAATTTTACCAATATTTTCACCACTACCATATAAAATCGCCAGACCATGCCCTCGTATTACCGTCACATAATGGCCATATATCAACATACTAATCATTAACACAAACCACTGTACTAAGGCCAACATAATCAATAATACCATTATATAAGGGAGAAATATTATCTCCAGATGATGACCACCCCAGGGTGTCACCACACCGATCATTACCAGAACCAGTGTCCGGCGGAGAGCAGATCCCATCAGACAGCGGTCGGTGCCATCTCTACAATGCCGCTAATACATAATAAAATAATAAAAGAAGGGAGTAGCAACCAAAGTCATGTGTTTGAGAAATAATTTTCAAACAAGATCAACTCCTATAATAGGTTTTACACATTTTTATTAAATACAAAAGATAAACATGTTATAAATTACATCGGGAGTGATCTACGATTACAAAGTGAATCATAAATAGGTAATAGATAAAAGTCCAGAGCAAAGCAAATGGGTCTGCTGGGTCACCATGGGGAGTGAAGGCAGAAAGCAGGCAAGCGCCAATTACATCCTAGTGATAGAGCACATGTCATCATTATAGAATTCATTCCTGCTTACCCATGGTGAATCCTATACAGACAAACAGCCACTGCCCCCCAACCCGTTTCACGGTCTTCCTCAGGGGTCGCAGTGCCCCCTTTGTACCTCCACATGATCATAGTGCCCCCACTGTGCTTCCACATAATAATAGTACCCCCTCTATGCCTCTACACAATAATAGTGCCCCCTCTATGCCTCTACATAATAATAGTGCCCCCTCTATGCCTCTACATAATAATAGTGCCCCCTCTATGCCTCTACATAATAGTGCCCCCTCTATGCCTCTACATAATAATAGTGCCCCCTCTATGCCTCTACACAATAATAGTGCCCCCTCTATGCCTCTACACAATAATAGTGCCCCCTCTATGCCTCTACATAATAATAGTGCCCCCTCTATGCCTCTACATAATAATAGTGCCCCCTCTATGCCTCTACATAATAATAGTGCCCCCTCTATGCCTCTACATAATAATAGTGCCCCCTCTATGCCTCTACATAATAATAGTGCCCCCTCTCTGCCTCTACACAATAATAGTGCCCCCTCTATGCCTCTACATAATAATAGTGCCCCCTCTATGCCTCTACATATTAGTAGTGCCCCCTCTATGCCTCTACACAATAATAGTGCCCCCACTATGCCTCTACATAATAATAGTGCCCCCTCTATGCCTGTACATAATGGTGCCCTCTCTATGTCTCTACATAATAATAGTACCCCCTCTATGCCTCTACATAATAGTGCCCCCACTATGCCTCTACATAATAGTGCCCCCTCTATGCCTGTACATAATAGTGCCCCCTCTATGCCTCTACATAATAATAGTGCCCCCTCTATGCCTCTACATAATAGTGCCCCCTCTATGCCTCTACATAATAGTGCCCCCACTATGCCTCTACATAATAATAGTGCCCCCTCTATGCCTCCACATAATAGTGCTCCCTCTATGCCTCTACATAATAATAGTGCCCCCTCTATGCCTGTACATAATATTAGTGCCCCCTCTATGCCTCCACATAATAGTACTCCCTCTCTGCCTCCACATAATAATAGTGCCCCCTCTATGCCTGTACATAATAATAGTGCCCCCTCTATGCCTCTACATAATTATAGTGCCCCCTCTATGCCTCCACATAATAATAGTGCCCCCTCTATGCCTCTACACAATAATAGTGCCCTCACTATGCCTCTACATAATAATAGTGCCCCCTCTATGCCTCTACATAATAGTGCCCCCTCTATGCCTCTACATAATAGTGCCCCCACTATGCCTCTACATAATAATAGTGCCCCCTCTATGCCTCCACATAATAGTGCTCCCTCTATGCCTCTACATAATAATAGTGCCCCCTCTATGCCTGTACATAATATTAGTGCCCCCTCTATGCCTCCACATAATAGTGCTCCCTCTCTGCCTCCACATAATAATAGTGCCCCCTCTATGCCTGTACATAATAATAGTGCCCCCTCTATGCCTCTACATAATTATAGTGCCCCCTCTATGCATCCACATAATAATAGTGCCCCCTCTATGCCTCTACACAATAATAGTGCTCCCTCTATGCCTCTACATAATAATAGTGCCCCCTCTATGCCTCTACATAATAGTGCCCCCTCTATGCCTGTACATAATAATAGTGCCCCCACTGTGCCTCCACATAATAGTGCCCCCTCTATGCTTCTATATAATAGTGCCCCCACTGTACCTCCACATAATAATAGTGCCCCCTCTATGCCTCTACATAATAATAGTGCTCCCTCTATGCCTCTACATAATAATAGTGCCCCCTCTATGCCTCTACATAATAATAGTGCCCCCTCTATGCCTCTACATAATAATAGTGCCCCCTCTATGCCTCTATATAATAGTGCCCCCACTGTACCTCCACATAATAATAGTGCCCCCTCTATGCCTGTACATAATAATAGTGCCCCCACTGTGCCTCCACATAATAATAGTGCTCCCTCTATGCCTCTACATAATAGTGCCCCCTCTATGCCTCCACATAATAGTGCCCCCTCTCTGCCTCCACATAATAGTGCCCCCTCTATGCCTCTATATAATAGTGCCCCCACTATGCCTCTACATAATAATAGTGCCCCCTCTATGCCTGTACATAATAGTGCCCCCACTGTGCCTCCACATAATAGTGCTCCCTCTATGCCTCTACATAATAATAGTGCCCCCACTGTACCTCCACATAATAATAGTGCTCGCTCTATGCCTCCACATAATAATAGTGCCCCCTCTATGCCTCCACATAATAAGTGCTCGCTCTATGCCTCTACATAATAATAGTGCCCCCTCTATGCCTCTACATAATAATAGTGCCCCCTCTATGCCTCTACACAATAATAGTGCCCCCTCTATGCCTCTACATAATAATAGTGCCCCCTCTCTGCCTCTACATAATAATAGTGCTCCCTCTCTGCCTCTACATAATAATAGTGCCTCCTCTATGCATCTGCATAATAATACTGCCCCCTCTATGCCTGTACATAATAGTGTCCCCTCTATGCCTCTACATAATAGTGCCCCCTCTATGCCTCCACATAATCATAGTGCCACCTCTATGCCTGTACATAATAGTGCCCCCTCTATGCCTCCACATAATAATACTGCCCCCTCTATGCCTCCACATAATAATAGTGCCCCCTCTCTGCCTCTACATAATAATACTGCCCCCTCTATGCCTCCACATAATAATAGTGCCCCCTCTATGCCTCTACATAATAATAGTGCCTCATCTATGCCTCTACATAATAATAGTGCCCCCTCTATGCCTCTACATAATAATAGTGCCTCATCTATGCCTCTACATAATAATAGTGCCTCCTCTATGCCTCCACATAATAATAGTGCCTCCTCTATGCATCTGCATAATAATAGTGCCTCCTCTATGCATCTGCATAATAATACTGCCCCCTCTATGCCTGTACATAATAGTGCCCCCTCTATGCCTCTACATAATAGTGCCCCCTCTATGCCTCCACATAATAATAGTGCCCCCTCTATGCCTCTACATAATAATAGTGCCTCCTCTATGCCTCCACATAATAATAGTGCCACCTCTATGCCTGTACATAATAGTGCCCCCTCTATGCTTCTACATAATAATACTGCCCCCTCTATGCCTCCACATAATAATAGTGCCACCTCTATGCCTCCACATAATAATAGTGCCACCTCTATGCCTGTACATAATAGTGCCCCCTCTATGCCTCCACATAATAATACTGCCCCCTCTATGCCTCCACATAATAATAGTGCCCCCTCTCTGCCTCTACATAATAATACTGCCCCCTCTATGCCTCCACATAATAATAGTGCCCCCTCTATGCCTCTACATAATAATAGTGCCCCCTCTATGCCTCTACATAATAATAGTGCCCCCTCTATGCCTCTACATAATAAGTGCTCGCTCTATGCCTCTACATAATAATAGTGCCCCCTCTATGCCTCTACATAATAATAGTGCCCCCTCTATGCCTCTACACAATAATAGTGCCCCCTCTATGCCTCTACATAATAATAGTGCCCCCTCTCTGCCTCTACATAATAATAGTGCCCCCTCTATGCCTCTACATAATAATAGTGCCCCCTCTCTGCCTCTACATAATAATAGTGCCTCCTCTATGCATCTGCATAATAATAGTGCCTCCTCTATGCATCTGCATAATAATACTGCCCCCTCTATGCCTGTACATAATAGTGCCCCCTCTATGCCTCTACATAATAGTGCCCCCTCTATGCCTCCACATAATAATAGTGCCACCTCTATGCCTGTACATAATAGTGCCCCCTCTATGCCTCCACATAATAATACTGCCCCCTCTATGCCTCCACATAATAATACTGCCCCCTCTATGCCTCCACATAATAATAGTGCCCCCTCTCTGCCTCTACATAATAATACTGCCCCCTCTATGCCTCCACATAATAATAGTGCCCCCTCTATGCCTCTACATAATAATAGTGCCTCATCTATGCCTCCACATAATAATAGTGCCTCCTCTATGCATCTGCATAATAATAGTGCCTCCTCTATGCATCTGCATAATAATACTGCCCCCTCTATGCCTGTACATAATAGTGCCCCCTCTATGCCTCTACATAATAGTGCCCCCTCTATGCCTCCACATAATAATAGTGCCCCCTCTATGCCTCTACATAATAATAGTGCCTCCTCTATGCCTCCACATAATAATAGTGCCTCCTCTATGCATCTGCATAATAATACTGCCCCCTCTATGCCTCTACATAATAGTGCCCCCTCTCTGCCTCCACATAATAATAGTGCCCCCTCTATGCCTCCACATAATAATAGTGCCTCCTCTATGCATCTGCATAATAATACTGCCCCCATTGTGCCTCCACATATTAGCGCTCCATTTGTGCCTCCATTTAATAATAGTGCCCCCTCTATGCCTCCACATAATAAGTGCTCGCTCTATGCCTCTACATAATAATAGTGCCCCCTCTATGCCTCTACATAATAATAGTGCCCCCTCTATGCCTCTACATAATAATAGTGCCCCCTCTATGCCTCTACATAATAATAGTGCCCCCTCTATGCCTCTACATAATAAGTGCTCGCTCTATGCCTCTACATAATAATAGTGCCCCCTCTATGCCTCTACATAATAATAGTGCCCCCTCTATGCCTCTACACAATAATAGTGCCCCCTCTATGCCTCTACATAATAATAGTGCCCCCTCTCTGCCTCTACATAATAATAGTGCCCCCTCTATGCCTCTACATAATAATAGTGCCCCCTCTCTGCCTCTACATAATAATAGTGCCCCCTCTCTGCCTCTACATAATAATAGTGCCTCCTCTATGCATCTGCATAATAATACTGCCCCCTCTATGCCTGTACATAATAGTGCCCCCTCTATGCCTCTACATAATAGTGCCCCCTCTATGCCTCCACATAATAATAGTGCCACCTCTATGCCTGTACATAATAGTGCCCCCTCTATGCCTCCACATAATAATACTGCCCCCTCTATGCCTCCACATAATAATAGTGCCCCCTCTCTGCCTCTACATAATAATACTGCCCCCTCTATGCCTCCACATAATAATAGTGCCCCCTCTATGCCTCTACATAATAATAGTGCCTCATCTATGCCTCCACATAATAATAGTGCCTCCTCTATGCCTCTACATAATAATAGTGCCTCCTCTATGCCTCCACATAATAATAGTGCCTCCTCTATGCATCTGCATAATAATACTGCCCCCTCTATGCCTCTACATAATAGTGCCCCCTCTCTGCCTCCACATAATAATAGTGCCCCCTCTATGCCTCCACATAATAATAGTGCCTCCTCTATGCATCTGCATAATAATACTGCCCCCATTGTGCCTCCACATATTAGCGCTCCATTTGTGCCTCCATTTAATAATAGTGCCCCCTCTATGCCTCCACATAATAAGTGCTCGCTCTATGCCTCTACATAATAATAGTGCCCCCCTCTATGCCTCTACATAATAATAGTGCCCCCTCTATGCCTCTACATAATAATAGTGCCCCCTCTATGCCTCTACATAATAATAGTGCCCCCTCTATGCCTCTACATAATAAGTGCTCGCTCTATGCCTCTACATAATAATAGTGCCCCCTCTATGCCTCTACATAATAATAGTGCCCCCTCTATGCCTCTACACAATAATAGTGCCCCCTCTATGCCTCTACATAATAATAGTGCCCCCTCTCTGCCTCTACATAATAATAGTGCCCCCTCTATGCCTCTACATAATAATAGTGCCCCCTCTCTGCCTCTACATAATAATAGTGCCCCCTCTCTGCCTCTACATAATAATAGTGCCTCCTCTATGCATCTGCATAATAATACTGCCCCCTCTATGCCTGTACATAATAGTGCCCCCTCTATGCCTCTACATAATAGTGCCCCCTCTATGCCTCCACATAATAATAGTGCCACCTCTATGCCTGTACATAATAGTGCCCCCTCTATGCCTCCACATAATAATACTGCCCCCTCTATGCCTCCACATAATAATAGTGCCCCCTCTCTGCCTCTACATAATAATACTGCCCCCTCTATGCCTCCACATAATAATAGTGCCCCCTCTATGCCTCTACATAATAATAGTGCCTCATCTATGCCTCCACATAATAATAGTGCCTCCTCTATGCATCTGCATAATAATAGTGCCTCCTCTATGCCTCCACATAATAATAGTGCCTCCTCTATGCATCTGCATAATAATACTGCCCCCTCTATGCCTGTACATAATAGTGCCCCCTCTATGCCTCTACATAATAGTGCCCCCTCTATGCCTCCACATAATAATAGTGCCCCCTCTATGCCTCTACATAATAATAGTGCCTCCTCTATGCCTCCACATAATAATAGTGCCTCCTCTATGCATCTGCATAATAATAGTGCCTCCTCTATGCATCTGCATAATAATACTGCCCCCTCTATGCCTCTACATAATAATAGTGCCCCCTCTATGCCTCTACATAATAATAGTGCCCCCTCTATGCCTCTACATAATAATAGTGCCTCATCTATGCCTCCACATAATAATAGTGCCTCCTCTATGCATCTGCATAATAATAGTGCCTCCTCTATGCCTCCACATAATAATAGTGCCTCCTCTATGCATCTGCATAATAATACTGCCCCCTCTATGCCTGTACATAATAGTGCCCCCTCTATGCCTCTACATAATAGTGCCCCCTCTATGCCTCCACATAATAATAGTGCCCCCTCTATGCCTCTACATAATAATAGTGCCTCCTCTATGCCTCCACATAATAATAGTGCCTCCTCTATGCATCTGCATAATAATAGTGCCTCCTCTATGCATCTGCATAATAATACTGCCCCCTCTATGCCTCCACATAATAATAGTGCCCCCTCTATGCCTCTACATAATAATAGTGCCCCCTCTCTGCCTCCACATAATAATAGTGCCCCCTCTCTGCCTCCACATAATAATAGTGCCCCCCTCTATGCCTCTACATAATAATAGTGCCCCCTCTATGCCTCCACATAATAATAGTGCCTCCTCTATGCATCTGCATAATAATACTGCCCCCATTGTGCCTCCACATATTAGCGCTCCATTTGTGCCTCCATTTAATAATAGTGCCCCCTCTATTCCTCTACATAATAGTGCCTCTTTTATGCTGCAACTACACAGAAGGACTCCTATACATATTTGCATTTTCCAGTGGTTTCTTTCCAGCAGTGAAAAAATCTAAACATGAATTCGCCTCAATCCACTCCCACAGATAGCGGTGACCACCTCTTCTCTTCTCCCTGTGGCCCGGTGACTGCGCCCCCTGCCTGACACCTCCTGATCTGCAGCAGATGGTTTGGTGGAGAAAGTGGTGGAGCAAGGAGGCAATGGCTCTCTGCTCTGCCACAGCTATTAATGATAGCCCCTCCCGCTCCCGGCTGATGACAGCCCTGCCTGGCGGTAGAAACAGCCCAGGTGGCTAGATATATACACGCTGTATCAGATCCCAGACATCCCCTGATCTTGTCACCGACATGTTCTGGTCAGAGAACAACTTTTCTTTTATTAATAATATTTAGCATATGTAAATTAGCCGTGATTGCATCTCAGGCGCGAGCTTCCCTCCTCCGCATGCTGATGCCTCTTCAGCTCGACTTTGCAAACATCATTAATATTAATAGTATCCTGGACTGTAATCTACGGCCATTTGGATGACATTGATTGATTCAGCCCGGACACAGTCACTTGCTATAAATACAGACATGCACTCGAAATCTCTGGAGAGAAGGGAAAGGTGGGGGGTGGGGGGTCTATCAAAATGGAGATGTAAAGGGAAATAAATATATCCTGGAAACTGTACATCTTTTGTGAACATATATTCCAGTGTCACAACAATGTAAATAAGATGTAAAAACGCAGAAACACAATGTATCAAATCACTAGAGAACGCAATGTTCCGCTTCTCCATTCACCAGAACAATGGAGAGAATCAGGAGCCTGCTCTTTGCTGTTCTGAATGCAACAAGGGAATTTACTAGATTGAATTTGTTATTTCTCGAATGTACTAAGTGACCCCTTTAATTTTAAACCCTTTGTTGTGATACATTGGACTATACTTTGTGCGGCAGATCCCCAGTGATGACACTAATACAACATGTACCTTCACAATCTCTCATAAAAATGTGAAATGCGACTGCATGTAACATATAACAATACTGAGAATCCGACTATTATTGAAAAGATCACTAATGTAAATTCATAGTGACATTATATATATATATATATATATATACACACAATGAATATACTGTAGGCAACATCACAGAGAACAATATTATCAAATAAAAAGTCATATATAATTAATAATTACTATAATACTGCATTTATGTACAAGAATATAACTGTCATGATCCGCGGTGCTCTGCTCTCCAGCAGAGCCAATGTTCTGCTCCAGGTGACAGGCTGCTTCTCAGCCTTCGGGCCTGTGGTTAGACGCCTCGTTCCAGGTGAATGCTCGGCTTCAGTAGAGAGCAACTTCACCCAGAAAGCTGCCAGTCGTAGTTCCTGCTCTGCAGTGAGTTCTCTGGCTCCTGTGAGTTTAGTTGTTCTGATCTCCCCCCCCCCCCCACGCCATACCTTTGTTACACTTCTCTGCCCGTGCCCCTGACTGACATTATCCCCCTGGCTTCTGACCTCTGGGTGGTACCCTGACCTCAGCCTTACTCGCTGCCTGTGTACCTTATCTGACTTCCTGGCTTCTGACCTCCGGCTGGTACCCTGACCTCGGCTCCGCTCGCTGCCTGTGCACCTTATCTGACTTCCTGGCTTCTGACCTCCGGCTTGTTTGACTTCCCTCTCTCTAATAACTTCTAGTGACACCTAGTGACATATCATCACAATAACTACTATAATACTGCCTCTATATACAAGAATCTAACTACTATAATACTGCCCCCTATATACAAGGATATAGCTACTATAATACTGCTCCTATGTACAAGAATATAACTACTATAATACTGCCCCTATGTATAAGAATATAACTACTATAATACTGCCCTCTATATACAAGAATATAACTACTATAATACTGCCCCCTATATGCAAGAATATAGCTACTATAATACTGCTCCCATGTACAAGAATATAACTGCTAGAATACTGCTCCTATGTACAGGAATATAACTACTATAATACTGCCCCTATGTACAAGAATATAACTGCTATAATACTGCTCCTATGTACAAGAATATAACTACTATAATACTGCTCCTATGTACAAGAATCTAACTACTATAATACTGCCCTCTATATACAAGAAAATAACCTATAATACTGCCCCCTATATACAAGAATATAGCTACTATAATACTGCTCCTATGTACAAGACTATAACTACTATAATACTGCCCCTATGTATAAGAATATAATTTCTATAATACTGCCCTCTATATACAAGAATATAACTACTATAATACTGCTCCCAATGTACAAGAATATAACTACTATAATACTGCTCCCAATGTACAAGAATGTAACTACTATAATACTGCTCCCAATGTACAAGAATGTAACTACTATAATACTGCCCTCTATATACAAGAATATAACTACTATAATACTGCCCCCTATATGCAAGAATATAGCTACTATAATACTGCTCCCATGTACACGAATATAACTACTATAATACTGCCCCTATGTACAAGAATATAACTGCTATAATACAGCTCTTATGTACAGGAATATAACTACTATGATACTGTCAGATGTGCAATAATCTATCTAGTAAAATACTTTAATTAACCATTAATCAAAATAAATGTTGTTATATGTCCGATCCTATTAATAGTATAGTTGGAATTTACTACCAGATTCAGGGGATGACACAGTCTTTACATTATTATTTCCACTTTTTTTCTTTTAGATTCATTCGGGTATAATTATGAGATGATTGTCATAAAGGTTCTGATATTGTGTAAAAGTTATGAATCAGCAGGACGAGTTCAAATATTTTTTGCTTCAGTTTTCCATTGTATTTTCATCGCTATAGTAGATGTTGAGTTATCAGCAGTTTGCATTGTTACGCTGTGACTCAGTTTAGCAAATCGTTTAACATTCAGCGCTAATGATTATTATCAGACAATTAGTACATGTGCCACACTCACCAATGTAATGATTACAATCAGCTTCCTACTTCCTTCTTTGCAGAGAAACATTGACTAAAGCTGGGGTCACATTTAACGACAGCGACAACGACGTCGCTGTTACGTCACCATTTTCTGTGACGTAGCAGCGACCTTGTAAGTCGCTGTTATGATCGCTGCTTAGCTGTCAAACACAGCAGCCGAAGCAGCGATCATAACGACACGCCTCGGTGTGCTGCAACATGTGCAGAGAGCAGGGAGCCACGCACACTGCTTAGCGCTGGCTCCTTGCTCTCCTAGCTACAGTACACATCAGGTTAATTACCCGATGTGTACTGCAGCTACATGTGCAGAGAGCAGGAGCCAGCGCTGGCAGCGAGAGCGGCGGAGGCTGGTAACGAAAGTAAATATCGGGTAACCACCTTGGTTACCCGATGTTTACCTTGGTTACAGCTTAAAAAAATGAAGCTGGACATTCAGCAACGAGCGGCGACCTCACAGCAGAGGCTAGCTCGTTGCTGGATGTCACACACAGCGACAGCGACGGGACGTCGCTGCAACGTCACAGAAAATGGTGACGTAGCAGCGACGTCATTGTTGTTGTCGTTGTCGCTGTGTGTGACACCACCTTTACAAAGAAAAGTACAGACATGTCTCACTCTGGGATCAGAAATATACAGTCTGCGGAGCCAATGAAAATACAGCCTATCCATTCACTACTAAGCGGTGACATCACTGAGAAATGCAGCCTATCCATTCACTAGAGAGCAGTGACATCACTGAGAATGCAGCCTATCCATTCACTAGAGAGCGGTGACATCACTGAGAATGCAGCCTATCCATTCACTAGAGAGCAGTGACATCACTGAGAATGCAGCCTATCCATTCACTAGAGAGCAGTGACATCACTGAGAATGCAGCCAATCCATTCACTAGAGAGCGGTGACGTCAATGAGAATGCAGCCTATCCATTCACTAGAGAGCGGTGACATCAATGAGAATGCAGCCTATCCATTCACTAGAGAGTGGTGACATCACTGAGAATGCAGCCTATCCATTCACTAGAGAGTGGTGACATCACTGAGAATGCAGCCTATCCATTCACTAGAGAGCGGTGACATCACTGAGAATTCAGCCTATCCATTCACTAGAGAGCGGTGACATCACTGAGAATGCAGCCTTTCCATTCACTAGAGAGCGGTCACATCAATGAGAATGCAGCCTATCCATTCACTAGAGAGCGGTGACATCACTGAGAATGCAGCCTATCCATTCACTAGAGAGCAGTGACATCACTGAGAATGCAGCCTATCCATTCACTAGAGAGCGGTGACATCACTGAGAATGCAGCCTATCCATTCACTAGAGACTGGTGACATCACTGAGAATGCAGCCTATCCATTCACTAGAGAGCGGTGACATCACTGAGAATGCAGCCTATCCATTCACTAGAGATCAGTGACATCACTGAGAATGCAGCCTATCCATTCACTAGAGAGCAGTGACATCACTGAGAATGCAGCCTATCCATTCACTAGAGAACGGTGACATCACTGAGAATGCAGCCTAGCCATTCACTAGAGAGCAGTGACATCACTGAGAATGCAGCCTATCCATTCACTAGAGAACGGTGACATCACTGAGAATGCAGCCTATCCATTCACTAGAGAGCGGTGACATCACTGAGAATGCAGCCTATCCATTCACTAGAGAGCGGTGACATCACTGAGAATGCAGCCTATCCATTCACTAGAGAACGGTGACATCACTGAGAATGCAGCCTATCCATTCACTAGAGAGCGGTGACATCACTGAGAATGCAGCCTATCCATTCACTAGAGAGCAGTGACATCACTGAGCATGCAGCCTATCCATTCACTAGAGAGCAGTGACATCACTGAGAATGCAGCCTATCCATTCACTAGAGAACGGTGACATCACTGAGAATGCAGCCTAGCCATTCACTAGAGAGCAGTGACCTCACTGAGAATGCAGCCTATCCATTCACTAGAGAGCAGTGACATCACTGAGAATGCAGCCTATCCATTCACTAGAGAACGGTGACATCACTGAGAATGCAGCCTATCCATTCACTAGAGTGCGGTGACATCACTGAGAATGCAGCCTATCCATTCACTAGAGAGCGGTGACATCACTGAGAATGCAGCCTATCCATTCACTAGAGAGCGGTGACATCACTGAGAATGCAGCCTATCCATTCACTAGAGAACGGTGACATCACTGAGAATGCAGCCTATCCATTCACTAGAGAGCGGTGACATCACTGAGAATGCAGCCTATCCATTCACTAGAGAGCAGTGACATCACTGAGAATGCAGCCTATCCATTCACTAGAGAGCAGTGACATCACTGAGAATGCAGCCTATCCATTCACTAGAGAACGGTGACATCACTGAGAATGCAGCCTAGCCATTCACTAGAGAGCAGTGACCTCACTGAGAATGCAGCCTATCCATTCACTAGAGAGCAGTGACATCACTGAGAATGCAGCCTATCCATTCACTAGAGAACGGTGACATCACTGAGAATGCAGCCTATCCATTCACTAGAGAGCGGTGACATCACTGAGAATGCAGCCTATCCATTCACTAGAGAGCAGTGACATCACTGAGAATGCAGCCTATCCATTCACTAGAGAGCAGTGACATCACTGAGAATGCAGCCTATCCATTCACTAGATAACGGTGACATCACTGAGAATGCAGCCTAGCCATTCACTAGAGAGCAGTGACATCACTGAGAATGCAGCCTATCCATTCACTAGAGAGCAGTGACTTCACTGAGAATGCAGCCTATCCATTCACTAGAGAACGGTGACATCACTGAGAATGCAGCCTATCCATTCACTAGAGAACAGTGACATCACTGAGAATGCAGCCTATCCATTCACTAGAGAACGGTGACATCACTGAGAATGCAGCCTATCCATTCACTAGAGACCGGTGACATTACTGAGAATGCAGCCTATCCATTCACTAGAGTGCGGTGACATCACTGAGAATGCAGCCTATCCATTCACTAGAGAGCGGTGACATCACTGAGAATGCAGCCTATCCATTCACTAGAGAGCGGTGACATCACTGAGAATGCAGCCTATCCATTCACTAGAGAACGGTGACATCACTGAGAATGCAGCCTATCCATTCACTAGAGAGCGGTGACATCACTGAGAATGCAGCCTATCCATTCACTAGAGAGCAGTGACATCACTGAGAATGCAGCCTATCCATTCACTAGAGAGCAGTGACATCACTGAGAATGCAGCCTATCCATTCACTAGAGAACGGTGACATCACTGAGAATGCAGCCTAGCCATTCACTAGAGAGCAGTGACCTCACTGAGAATGCAGCCTATCCATTCACTAGAGAGCAGTGACATCACTGAGAATGCAGCCTATCCATTCACTAGAGAACGGTGACATCACTGAGAATGCAGCCTATCCATTCACTAGAGAGCAGTGACATCACTGAGAATGCAGCCTATCCATTCACTAGAGAGCAGTGACATCACTGAGAATGCAGCCTATCCATTCACTAGAGAGCAGTGACATCACTGAGAATGCAGCCTATCCATTCACTAGAGAACGGTGACATCACTGAGAATGCAGCCTAGCCATTCACTAGAGAGCAGTGACCTCACTGAGAATGCAGCCTATCCATTCACTAGAGAGCAGTGACATCACTGAGAATGCAGCCTATCCATTCACTAGAGAACGGTGACATCACTGAGAATGCAGCCTATCCATTCACTAGAGAGCGGTGACATCACTGAGAATGCAGCCTATCCATTCACTAGAGAGCAGTGACATCACTGAGAATGCAGCCTATCCATTCACTAGAGAGCAGTGACATCACTGAGAATGCAGCCTATCCATTCACTAGATAACGGTGACATCACTGAGAATGCAGCCTAGCCATTCACTAGAGAGCAGTGACATCACTGAGAATGCAGCCTATCCATTCACTAGAGAGCAGTGACTTCACTGAGAATGCAGCCTATCCATTCACTAGAGAACGGTGACATCACTGAGAATGCAGCCTATCCATTCACTAGAGAACAGTGACATCACTGAGAATGCAGCCTATCCATTCACTAGAGAACGGTGACATCACTGAGAATGCAGCCTATCCATTCACTAGAGACCGGTGACATTACTGAGAATGCAGCCTATGTCCAAGTGCAGGAAAACTTTTGGAATTTGGAGACTTTCTCTGATTATTTCCTTCTGACACTAACGAGACAACTTTACATTTCAGATAAATCTCCCAGAAGCTTAATGTTAGAAGTAAACAGACACTTCCTTTACTGTCATCTTTAACGTTCACGCTCCGGTTTACCCCGCAGCCGACAAGCGCTCTCTAATTGGTGCCTTCTACTTGGTAGAGCCGCTGCTAAGTATGTGGATTATACTCTGCTCTTATTATTATTGCAAAGCAGCTGTTAAGATGAGAAACACTTAAGAAACAACCTGAGATTTCAACGGCTGTGATATTATGTTACACATATAGTATTGATGGACCTGGAATTTGCAGAGATAAGTGCATAATGTAAGAAAATTCTATTTCTACTAAAAAGCTTACATTGAAGTGTAAATTACCATACCGCCTGTCCATGCAGCTTCTATGAGTAAGCGCAAGCTCAGAAGTCCTGGCCATTCCCATTGCCTTTGATGCTGGTCAGTAACAATTTGTGCAAAATTTCCCTCTACTAAGGAATTGCAATTCTAGCAGTGGGGATGATGGTGGGGAGTCCAATAGTAAGGTGCTGTCACAGGGTATGAAATGACAGAACAGGGGCCCCTAGGCTGACCCTCAGACTTTACTCTGCACTGTCTCTTATCCCAGAGGTAGGCTTGAATGTAGCCAGGTCTCAACCTCCAGCGTGACCCTGACTCCTGTTTAAGCCCTGATACTACACGCTCCACCCAGGGAGTGGGCCAAAAACCCCACAAATAGGCACATACAAGGGTAATCTAAAACTCGTGCACACTGCACTCAAGCACAAAGGAGGGACAGTATGTGAACTGGGCAGCAACGCAAAAGGGGTAAGAAATAAATGCACAACGGGAGAACACGCACTGCACAGAACTGCAACTTGTAGATCACCATAGAACTGACTAACCCACCGAACCGAGGAAGCAGAAGCTATATCCGGCACTCAGCCCCAGGGTCCAGAACATTATAAAGGCCGAGGATGGTAATCAGCAGCATGATCTCCCAGCAGAAGATCACAAGCCAGCAGAAATTAACTCCTACTGTGCTGGAGGGCAGTGAAGCCAGAACCTGCCAATGCCCATGACAGGCTGTGCAACTAAGGAATCCCAGGCTGTTTGTTGGACTCTGCAGTGTGAACTGAGTCCGACGCCGCCATGACACCCAGCGAGTGCAACACCAAAGACCAAAGACACAGTAACAAAACCCCACAGAAATGACACAGACAAGGGAGAATGGAAACTCATACACACTGCACTCAAACACAAAGGAGAGCTACGCTGAAGCTATAATCGGCGCTGAGTAGCAAGGTCCGGAACCTTATAAAATAAAGGAAGAAGACGGCTGTGATTGGTAATTAGCAACCTGTGTGCCTAGCAGAGTTCCCCAGGTCAGCAGGAATTAACTCCTGCAGGACTGAGGAGCAGAGTATATGAAACAGCCGACGCCCGGCTCTGGCTGAACAACTAGGAGACATCAGGTTGCCTGTCAGGCTCTGCAGTATGAACAGAGCCTGATTCCACCATGACACCTAATGACTCTGGACCTGAACATCGCATGACAGGTGCAAGAAGAAATTCAGATGGTTCAGTCCTGGGTAACAGAACCAGCAGCATTATGATCTCTGCTCTGAAGCTCCTTCTCTTTTTATTGCAGCTTACCTCTTTCATCAATGGGAGTCCCTGGGTGAAAAAAAAATGACAGTCCCATCCTATAGATGTTGTTTTCTTGCAAAAACCCTTAAAATCTATGTAAAAAAAATAAAAAAATAAAAATACATAATTACCTACTGAATATTATTTTTACGACATCTCCCATAGCAGCAGTATTAGCTGCAAACCCCGAATAAATCACCGGCAGCTCGGCGATGAGATGAGGTTTTTTATGTTTCATATAGAGTTGAAATAAATTACTTTTTCTCAAACCAAATGCTGGGAAGTACGAGGAATGCTTAAGAGAAATTTATTTTTAAAATCTAATTTTCTTTTCTTTTTTTTTTTTGCTGCATCATAAACCCGTAATACATACCTCATATTTAGCCTTCAGGATCATTTCATCACTCTATTCTAGATATTTCTCCTTCACAGATATGTTCTGAGTCTCTGCAGTCAAGCTGTATTGTCATGCCTTTGCTTTCCTTAGTGGGAGGAGCATAAAACAAGTCTGTGCAGACAGAGAAGCAGTCTACTGTGCTGCAGATGGAACTTTCTGTGGTCACCTCCATACCTGATAAACATCCAGATACAGTCATATGAAAAAGTTTGGGCACCCCTATTGATGTTAACCTTCTTTCTTTATAACAATTTGAGTTTTTGCAACAGCTATTTCACTTTCATATATCTAATAACTGATGGACTGAGTAATATTTCTGGATTGAAATGAGGTTTATTGTACTAACAGAAAATGTGCAATCCGCATTTAAACAAAATTTGACCAGTGCAAAAGTATGGGCACCTCAACATAAAAGTGACATTAATATTTTGTAGATCCTCCTTTTGCAAAAATCACAGCCTCTAGTCGCTTCCTGTAGCTTTTAATGAGTTCCTGGATCCTGGATGAAGGTATATTTGACCATTCCTGTTTACAAAAGAATTCCAGTTCAGTTAAGTTTGATGGTCGCCGAGCATGGACAGCACGCTTCAAATCATCCCACAGATTTTCAATGATATTCAGGTCTGGGGACTGGGATGGCCATTCCAGAACATTGTAATTGTTCCTCTGCATGAATGCCTGAGTAGATTTGGAGCGGTGTTTTGGATCATTGTCTTGCTGAAATATCCATCCCCTGCGTAACTTCAACTTCGTCACTGATTCTTGCACATTATTGTCAAGAATCTGCTGATACTGAGTTGAATCCATGCGACCATAAACTTTAACAAGATTCCCGGTGCTGGCATTGGCCACACAGCCCCAAAGCATGATGGAACCTCCACCAAATTTTACTGTGGGTAGCAAGTGCTTTTCTTGGAATGCCGTGTTTTTTTGCCTCCATGCATAATGCCTTTTTGTATGACCAAACAACTCAATCTTTGTTTCATCAGTCCACAGGACCTTCTTCCAAAATGTAACTGGCTTGTCCAAATGTGCTTTTGCCTACCTCAGGCGACTCTGTTTGTGGCGTGCTTGCAGAAACTGCTTTTTTCACATCACTCTCCCATACAGCTTCTCCTTGTGCAACGTGTGCTGTATTGTTGACCGATGCACATTGACACCATCTGCAGCAAGATGATGCTGCAGGTCTTTGGAGGTGGTCTGTGGATTGTCCTTGTCTGTTCTCACCATTCTTCTTCTCTGCCTTTCTGATATTTTTTTGGGCCTGCCACTTCTGGGCTTAACAAGAACTGTACCTGTGTTCTTCCATTTCCTTACTATGTTCCTCACAGTGGAAACTGACAGTTTAAATCTCTGAGACAACTTTTTGTACCTTCCCCTGAACAACTATGTTGAATAATCTTTGTTTTCAGATCATTTGAGAGCTGTTTTGAGGAGCCCATGATGCCACTCTTCATAGGAGATTCAAATAGGAGAACAACTTGCAAGTGGCCACCTTAAATACCTTTTCTCATGATTGGATACACCTGCCTATGAAGTTCAAAGCTCAATGAGGTTACAAAACCAATTTAGTGCTTTAGTAAGTCAGTAAAAAGTAGTTAGGAGTGTTCAAATCAAGAAATTGATAAGGGTGCCCATACTTTTGCACCGGTCAAATTTTGTTTAAATGCGGATTGCACATTTTCTGTTAGTACAATAAACCTCATTTCAATCCAGAAATATTACTCAGTCCATCAGTTATTAGATATATGAAACTGAAATAGCTGTTACAAAAACCCAAATTGTTATAAAGAAAAAAGGTTAACATTAATAGGGGTGTCCAAACTTTTTCATATGACTGTAAGAAGGCTCATTATTAGAGGTGCATGCTGCAAAATAAAAGGAGCAGAGAGGGAAATAGACTTTGGCAGAGCATACATATAATCACAGAACCTGTGGGCCTGTTTGAAGGTTGGTTGCCATTTGTTTGGTGGAAGGTAAAGTGAGCCTCTCTTAAAAAACAATTGACTGGTTTCCCACTTGGTACAGAATGCAGCCGTATACAAGAAACAGTTTACCAATTATATTCACCGGGAGGCAACGGGGTTTAATGGTTACAGAGTCTAACAAAAGACAACCACCTTTTAACATAAGTAGTCAGTTTATAAGATGAGCGTCCTGCTATTTTACCCTTTTTCTTTCTATTGTGCTTGTTTTATCCACACTTTCCCGATAACTGCAACATTTTACTTGTGCTAATGACAGGCTGCTGGCAATTTCTTCAGCAGCACTTCCTTCAGTTTGGCAAAGTCTCTGTATCTCTCACAAAATGCAGTATGGTTAGTGATGAGAGAGTATGCTCGGCACTGCTCTATACTTAATCAAGCATCAGGGTGCTCGAGACAATTGGTACTTGATTTAGTATCTTGCAGGTGCTTGACATGCTCAACTCCCCTCCTGGGGGAGAAAGAGATTTTCCAGGAAAATGCTTGAGTTGCCCATTCTGCTTGGTACTAGTCTTGAGTGTCCGACATACTTGATTTGAGTAATGAGCACTCGAGAATTTTAGTGCTTGCTCAACTTGGGAGCCATACCTACCATCCATTTTGCAGCCTACTATTCCGTTTCTTATGCACAGGTTTGCCATTGTCCAGCTTCTCTGATGTGGCAATTGTCTTCACACTCAGGCATCAGCAATCAGACTCCTATTTTATGGAAATTCAATCTTCATAGTCAGGAACTGGTCGTCATGCTTCCATCTGCTGTAAAAAAAAAAAAAGTCCTAACCCTCGAAATGGAGGTACTCTCTACTTAAAATAATAAGCCTCTCTGCTCACCACTCTCGTGGAAATTCTCTGTTGTTCACTCTCAAACCTTGGGGCAGCAGCGATATTAACACTAGAAGTCCCAGAAATTTCGAGCTCCCCCCTGAAGTCCCGAAAGAGGGTCAAATGACCCTTAAGGGGGCTTTACACGCTACGACATCGGTAATGCGAACTCGTTGGGGTCACGGAATTGGTGACGCACATCCGGCCGCATTAGCTATGCCGTTGCGTGTGACACCGATGAGCGATTTTGCATCGTTGCAAAAACGTGCAAAATCGCTCATCGGTGACATGGGGGTCCATTCTCAAAAATCGTTACTGCAGCAGCACACATCGCTCCGTGTGACACCGCAGGAACGAGGAAACTCTCCTTACCTGCCTCCCGGCCGCTATGCGGAAGGAAGGAGGTGGGCGGGATGTTACATCCCGCTCAGCTCCGCCCCTCCGCTGCTATTGGGCGACCGCCCCCTTAGAAAGGAGGCGGTTCGCCGGTCACAGCGACGTCGCCGGGCAGGTAAGTATGTGTGACGGGTCTGGGCGATGTTGTGCGGCACGGGCAGCGATTTGCCCGTGTCGCGCAACAGATGGGGGCGGGTACCCACGCTGGCGATATCGGGACCGATATCGCAGTGTGTAAAGCCCGCTTTAGTCCAAACTGAATAGAACTAACTAGAAACTAAATGGCTAAACTCAATGGAAAACAACAACCTCCTGTGGTGTGACAGTAATGGCCTTAATTACAGAACAAAAGACGGTGATTATAGGATGTTAGCTAAAATCCTTCAGGTCATTCGACCCGTCTCTGGGTTCCAAAGGTAGAAATGTTAAATGACCCCTCTCTGGGACGTCTAGTGTTAATAGATAGTGCTACTCACCCCCACTTGCTAGCTAGCTGTGATGCATGTAAACCTGATCTGCTGCTATGCTTGTGTGTCTGTGTCTGACCTCATCGGCTGGAAACATTTCTGCTTTCTCTACACTCCTTTGATGGGGTGGCATGCAGGCCATTGTTAACCCTTTACTGATCCAGACTTGATGGGCTTTAACACTAGAACTACTGAGGTAGTCATTTTGACTACTTCGCACTATGTAGTTCTAGTAGGTGTCACGAGTCCAGTAGTTCTAGTGTTAAAACCAAACATTTCAGAAGGCTGGTATAGTTAAAAAATATTAAATAATGTACAGACAGATGCTTTATGATGCATCCAGTATCAGATTTGCATCTAGTGATGTCCCATTCAAGTCAATTGACCATTAATGCAGCCGAACAGAGGTTTCACCAGTCAAGTGACCTAAAAATAGGAGGCCATTGAAGACCACCAAAAAGGCTGGAGCCAAGAGTGTTATGGCAAGTGACTATACTGTACTTTCTTTTATTAGCGCTTTCTGATAATATTAAACCAAATTCCTTTATTTTTGTAGGAGGGTATCGGGTTTATTTTCAGCTCTCTTGGATGCAGTGGAATCGAGCTTCAGACTGATGGATTGCAGCAGATTTGCAAATGGAAATTTTCTGCAGCAGCTAAACATGTCCTAAGTGATCTATAGAGGTTTAGTCCTGGAGATCAGTGGTGGCTGGTGTAGATCTGGGATTGTAGTCAGGAACCAGGAAGAGCAGGATGAACAATAGATCTCTCACAGATCGGACAAGGTAAGACTATTTTTATATAAAGCATATAAGATTACAGTAGATTATTGGGATCTGTAGAGGAAGAATGAGGATAAACTGCATTATCCAGTTATAGATGAAGAAATTTGGACTGAATGTAGAAGAGATCGCGCGCCCCTTGATTTCAGCATTTTTTTGATTGCATGTAAATGAGTTTTATCCAGGTGCTTGAAAGTAAAAAAGAAGGCACTTACCCCCCCAAAAAATAGAAAACCATAAATTATAGCCCATCGAAATATATTATGTCGAAATAAGTGCAATAAATAAGTGGATGGAAATGAGTCGCTAATAGCGGTAATTATCAGAGGAAACTTCCCGGGTCTCTGTTTATAGGTTCAATGCTGAAGAGAAAATATATTTTCCTAATGGATTAAGGCACCGGGAAAATCGAGGCTGGATAATGATCTGGAGCCGTAAGTCCCGGGCTCGTCACCCGCAAGATGAATCTGCCGGGAAGACACCATTATTGTCATTTGTGTTGTTTCTTTGGAATTGGTTCTAAACAAATAAGATGAATGATAAGAGATATCCGGGTCATTCACAGGGATGACGGGGAGGTCACTAATGGGGGACCATGCAGGGGTGGTCCCATAGTATTAGTGAGGGTCCATTTATTAGGCTTAGTAAAGGTCCGAGCTGGATGCAGGTCCCTCTACATCAGGGGTGGGCAATTAATTTTCCCATGGGGCCGCATGAGAAATTGGGATGGTTTTAGAGGGCCGGACTAATATAATTAACGCAGTTTTACCCAATACTGTATACAGTATATATTCTATCCCTACATAAACAAACAAAAAGTTACGGACCGTGTGACCCCTTGTGGCCCTGCACGCACACACGCAGACATGTCCATTTTTTTCTCCAGCAGCACGGGTGTCACACGGATCGCACTCTGATGTGATCCGTGTGACATCAGTGTGACACGTACCGGAGAAAACACGGGTCTTTTTAGTAAAAAGATTTTCTATATTTACCTGTATCCAGCGCTGCTGTCTCTGGCTCTGCTGTCTCTGGCTCTGCTGTCTCTGGCTCTGCTGTCTCTGGCTCTGCTGTCTCTGGCTCTGCTGTCTCTGGCTCTGCTGTCTCTGGCTCTGCTGCCTCCCGCTCCTTATCGCCGGTAATTATACTCACTGAATATTCACTGCAGTGAGCAGCTGGAAGCAGGGACAGCACTGGGGACCGCATCGCTGGGTGAGTATACAGGTGCGTGTGTGTGTGTGTGTGTCTGTGTGTGTGTGTGTGTGTGTGTCTGTGTGTGTGTGTGTGTGTGTGTGTGTGTGTGTGTGTGTTGAGAACCTGGAAGCCGGAGCACCTCAGGGACTCGTCACAGTTCCCAATGAACTCTGATGAACCCATGAAGCTGTAGCGTGGGTGTCGCAGGGGGGTCATCAGAGTTCATTGGAAACTCTGATGACCTCCTGGAGGTCACTGTGCTTACAGAATACTCACCTGTCCCTGCGGTGATGTCCTCAGCGGTGCTGTGCCCGGCGCTGTCACCGTGATGCTCCGGCTTCCAGGTCCTGAGTGCGGTGAGTAATCGATGAATGAGCGGGGATCAGGAGCGGGAGACACTCCTATATACTGCACCTGTAATATACATCACTACACTCCTATATACTGCACCTGTAATATACATCACTACACTCCTATATACTGCACCTGTAATATACTTCACTACACTCCTATATACTGCACCTGTAATATACATCACTACACTCCTATATACTGCACCTGTAATATACTTCACTACACTCCTATATACTGCACCTGTAATATACTTCACTACACTCCTATATACTGCACCTGTAATATACATCACTACACTCCTATATACTGCACCTGTAATATACATCACTACACTCCTATATACTGCACCTGTAATATACATCACTACACCCCTATATACTGCACCTGTAATATACATCACTACACTCCTATATTCTGCACCTGTTATGATCCGGAACCATGGAAGACCACCACAAATCATTGGCAAAAAGGTGACAAGAGCATTGGCAACTAATCTGGCCGCCATCCCCTTACTAACCAACACAAGTAGAAGTAGCCGAGGGGTGAACTAACATCCTGTGCACCGCGAACCTAGCCGGAGAACTAGCTATCCTAAAAGGTAGGAAAGATGAATAACTCTCTGCCTCAGAAAATAGACAAGAATAGCTAGCCCCCCACATTCAAAGACTGCGGTGATATAGGAAAAACACAATACACAGGTAGATGACAGGATTAGCAAAAGGTGAGGCCCCGCTGACTAAAATAGGAAAGGGCAGGAAAGGGACTGATGGTTGCCAGAGAAAAACTCTGCAAAATACCAACTTCCTGATAGTACAAAAAGGCCCTCAGATCGCTCGATCTGAACTCCGTCCTATACCAGGTGCCCTTGTCATACCAATGAACAGAAAACAAGAATTATAACAAATTCAACAAGCCACAAACACATGGACCCAAAGGAGCTAAACTCCACACAGAACTGCAGGGAGTTCCCCAACAATCCACTGAGGGGGAAAATCCCTGGAAGGAAATGAACTGAAACCAACCACAACAAATGACAAACCCAGATAAGCAAAAGAACCAGACAATAACTAAAGAGCAAGCACTTATCTGGAGTGGATGTGGTGTAGAGCAGGATTAAGCAGGCTGGATATACCAAGAACAACTGACATCCGGCAACAGCCTGCAATCAGACCAGGACTTAAATAAGCAGAGAGTTAGGAAAGGAAACACCCACTGCACAACACACCTGGTCCAAGTCCAAACCATTCCTGGCCACCAGAGGGAGCCTCCCAGCAGCCAAAACATAACTAACATTCACAACATGCACCTGTAATATACATCACTACACTCCTATATACTACACCTGTAATATACATCACTACACTCCTATATACTGCACCTGTAATATACATCACTACACTCCTATATACTGCACCTGTAATATACATCACTACACCCCTATATACTGCACCTGTAATATACATCAATACACCCCTATATACTGCACCTGTAATATACATCACTACACTCCTATATACTGCACCTGTAATATACATCACTACACTCCTATATACTGCACCTGTAATATACATCACTACACTCCTATATACTGCACCTGTAATATACATCACTACACTCCTATATACTGCACCTGTAATATACATCACTACACTCCTATATACTGCACCTGTAATATACATCACTACACTCCTATATACTGCACCTGTAATATACATCACTACACTCCTATATACTGCACCTGTAATATACATCACTACACCCCTATATACTGCACCTGTAATATAAATCACTACACTCCTGTATACTGCACCTGTAATATACATCACTACACCCCTATATACTGCACCTGTAATATACATCACTACACCCCTATATACTGCACCTGTAATATACATCACTACACCCCTATATACTGCACATGTAATATACATCACTACACTCCTATATACTGCACCTGTAATATACTTCACTACATTCGTATATACTGCACCTGTAATATACATCACTACACTCCTATATACTGCACCTGTAATATACATCACTACACCCCTATATACTACACCTGTAATATACATCACTACACTCCTATATACTGCAACTGTAATATACATCACTACACCCCTATATACTGCAACTGTAATATACATCACTACACCCCTATATACTGCAACTGTAATATACATCACTACACCCCTATACACTACACCTGTAATATACATCACTACACTCTTATATACTACACCTGTAATATACATCACTACACTCCTATATACTGCACCTGTAAAACTACATTCCCATATACTACATCACTACACCCAAATATTACTCACCATTTAGCCCCCCCATTGTCCCCTCAGGTTATTGCTCACCTCTCTCTCCTCAGGGGCCCTGCCGAGATGCTTCTTCTCTTGTAGAGGCCCGCCGCTGCTTCTCTCCGTATGGGCTCCGGCTTCTGCATCTTCTTCTCCTGCCGGGCGGGAGCTTTTCAAATGACACACACGCGCCGTACTGATGACATCAAGGTGCGCGTGTATGTCACAGAGAAAGTTGCCGGGCAGGGAACAGAGGACAGATTCCTGCGTTCCGCTGCCTACACTGTGCGTCGCTGCAGGATCTGTCCTCTGTTCCCTGCCCTGCATGCAGCGTGTGATGAGGTCAATCTGACCACGGGCCTTCCGGAGCCTGGAGCTCCGGACAACAGGTCAGATTGCCCTCATCACTGACCGGCCAACAAGGACGCCCTGAACCAGGCGGGCCGGTCACAGAGAGTAGGCGGGCCGGATGTCGCCCGCGGGCCACCCCTTGCCCAGGTCTGCTCTACATCAATACTGGATACCATTTGTTATGTGGAAATCTGGATTAAACCCAAAAAATGTCATTGGTCTCTCTAAACTCTTTCAAACCAAAGATCGCACCTCTGAATTAAGTTCAGACCCCAAATCAAAATTAATTGGGAGTTCAGACCATTAAATTTACTAAGTATTCTACATTATCATTGTAAACTTAATTCAGACAACAAAATAGACCCCTAAGTTTAAAGGGGTCTTCCCTCTCCAAGATCCTCTCCCAATACAGTCATATGAAAAAGTTTGGGCACCCCTATTAATGTTAACCTTTTTTCTTTATAACAATTTGGGTTTTGGCAGCAGCTATTTCAGTTTCATATATCTAATAACTGATGGACTGAGTAATATTTCTGGATTGACATGAGGTTTATTGTACTAACAGAAAATGTGCAATCCGCATTTAAACAAAATTTGACTGGTGCAAAAGTATGGGCACCCTTATCAATTTCTTGATTTGAACACTTCTAACTGCTTTTTACTGACTTACTGAAGCACTAAATTGGTTTTGTAACCTCATTGAGCTTTGAACTTCATAGGCAGGTGTATCCAATCATGAGAAAAGGTATTTAAGGTGGCCACTTGCAAGTTGTTCTCCTATTTGAATCTCCTATGAAGAGTGGCATCATGGGCTCCTCAAAACAACTCTCAAATGATCTGAAAACAAAGATTATTCAACATAGTTGTTCAGGGGAAGGTACAAAAAGTTGTCTCAGAGATTTAAACTGTCAGTTTCCACTGTGAGGAACATAGTAAGGAAATGGAAGAACACAGGTACAGTTCTTGTTAAGCCCAGAAGTGGTAGGCCAAAAAAAATATCAGAAAGGCAGAGAAGAAGAATGGTGAGAACAGACAAGGACAATCCACAGACAACCTCCAAAGACCTGCAGCATCATCTTGCTGCAGATGGTGTCAATGTGCATCGGTCAACAAGACAGCACACGTTGCACAAGGAGAAGCTGTATGGGAGAGTGATGCGAAAGAAGCTGTTTCTGCAAGCACGCCACAAACAGAGTCGCCTGAGGTATGCAAAAGCACATTTGAACAAGCCAGTTACATTTTGGAAGAAGGTCCTGTGGACTGATGAAACAAAGATTGAGTTGTTGGGTCATACAAAAAGGCGTTATGCATGGAGGCAAAAAACAAGAAAAGCACTTGCTACCCACAGTAAATTTGGTGGAGGTTCCATCATGCTTTGGGGTTGTGTGGTCAATGCCGGCACCTAAAGTTTATGGTCGCATGGATTCAACTCAGTATCAGCAGATTCTTGACAATAATGTGCAAGAATCAGTGACGAAGTTGAAGTTACGCAGGGGATGGATATTTCAGCAAGACAATGATCCAAAACACCGCTCCAAATCTACTCAGGCATTCATGCAGAGGAACAATTACAATGATCTGGAATGGCTATCCCAGTCCCCAGACCTGAATATCATTGAAAATCTGTGGGATGATTTGAAGCGGCTGTCCATGCTCCGAGACCATCAAACTTAACTGAACTGGAATTGTTTTGTAAACAGAAATGGTCAAATCTACCTTCATCCAGGATCCAGGAACTCATTAACAGCTACAGGAAGCGACTAGAGGCTGTGATTTTTGCAAAAGGAGGATCTACAAAATATTAATGTCACTTTCATGTTGAGGTGCCCATACTTTTGCACCGGTCAAATTTTGTTTAAATGCGGATTGCACATTTTCTGTTAGTACAATAAACCTCATTTCAATCCAGAAATATTACTCAGTCCATCAGTTATTAGATATATGAGACTGAAATAGCAAAAATCCAAATTGTTATAAAGAAAAAAGGTTAACATTAATGGGGGTGCCCAAACTTTTTCATATGACTGTATGTAGTAGATGTAATAATAATATTATTAGCAAATAGATCCAATTAGAAATGTAGTATAGTTCTCCGGATTGGCTATGTCACCTCACTCATGTGCAGGGCATTGCAGCTTCCAATTAGAAATGTAGTATAGTTCTCCTGATTAGCCATGTCTCTTACCTCATGTGCAGGGCATTGCAGCTTAGGTATCCATTTTTACGGCCACTCATATAGTGATAGTTAGTTGCTAATGGATACCTAAGCTGCAATGTCCTGCACATGAGGTAAGAGGCATGGCTAAACAGGACAGCTATACTACATTTCTAACTGGAGGTATTTGCTAATATTATTGTTATTACATCTACTACATATTGGGATAGGATCTTGGAGATGGGAATACCCTTTTAATTCAAATTGCAGACCAGACAAAGTTAATTTAAACCCCTGGCCAGGCCCCTAAAATTAACTAAGACTTCAGACTAAATATCACACGGTGTTTGGCTCTAAATTCACTGAGTGTCCTGGCAGCATCTGGCGCTGTTCACACTGCAGAGTCTGACACTCCTCAGTATGCCGCCTTTGGTGCTTCTGAGTTGCACAGGGAGGCTCGGGCATCGACCAGCTGTGTGCTCATTAATCATCGGGCTTGCAGGAGTTAATTTCTGCTACCCCTGGTTATTTCTTGGATCACATTTTGTGGGAGACCTATTACAGTCACTCAGCGCCTTTTTAAGATGGCGGAGCCTGTCTTCCCATGTCGACTATAGCTTTATCTACACCAGCCCATGTGCTGTTGTATCCCAGTCCTGCTGGTGATTGTAGTGCTTTGTGTGTGGAGTTGTTGTGCAGTTCTCCCATCATCTCATTGTTTCCTCCCTGCTCTTATTTTCCTCCTTATCACTGTTTGTCTAATACCTCTGTGAGTGCTAACTGTGTGATCGAGTTTTGGTTTCCCCTGTTTGTCCTTATCTGTGGGTTTATTCACTACTGTCCCTGCCCTCCCCTGAGGTGAGGGGGTATTAGAGCAGGGCTGCTCAGGAGCAGGGCAAGGAAGTCGGCCCAGACATAATCACTATTAAATGTATCTCTGGTATCAGCTAGAGTCCCCCTAACCTGAGGGCCAGTTTAGGAGCCCCGGTTCTCGGTTATCCAATCACACCCTGTGATACTAAACCCTTAAAATAATTCTGACCCAAAATCAAATCCCTAAAATTCAGATCTCACACCAGACCCTAACATTAATCCAGGCTCCAAACAAAACCCTTAAAATTTAATTCAGACTTGAAACCAAACCCAAATATTCAGATACCAGACCATACCGTAAAATGAATTCAGATCACAAACCAGACCCCTTAATTGAATTCAAACTTCAAAGTAGACTATAAAGTTAATTTAAACCCCAGGCCAGGCCCCTAAAATTAACTCAGACCCCAGACCAAACCCTTAAAATAATTCTGACGCCCAGACCAAACCCCTAAAATTCAGATCCCAGACCAGAGCTTAAATCAGTTCAGACCCCGGCCCAGACCCTTAAATTGAATTAAGACTCCAGACCATAAAGTTAATTTAAACCAAAGGCCCCTAATGTTAACTTAGACTCCAGAACAAACCCTTAAATAAATTCTGACCTCCAGACCAAATCCCTAAAATTTAGGTCCTAGACACCAAAGTTAATTCAAACTCCAGACCAAAACCTTAAATTAATTTGGGCCTCAGACGAAAACCCTAAAATTCAGATCCTAGACCAGATCTTAAATCAGTTCAGACCCCAGACCAGACCCTTAAATTGAATTCAGACTCCAGATCACACCATAAAGTTAATTTAAACCCCAGGTCAGGCCCCCAATATTAACTCAGACCCCAGACCAATCCCTAAAATTCAGATCCCAAACCAAATCCAAAAGGTAATTAAGACTCAATATCAAAGTTGTAATGTGAAATCCTGACGATCAGCTGTTATCAGTAGGCCAAGCTTCATATTTCTCTATCAGTGCCCTCTACAGGGGATATGCGGTATTACATGCCACCAACTTACTAGGATTTGGCCATTCCATATGAAATTCCCCCAAAAATACAAATTAGCACAAATTATTTACCAATAACAATGCAAATGCAAAGAGTGAGGGTTAATTGTCCCCTTCCATGACATTAATATATTCTCCCTTTAATATAAGAAAAAATGCAATATACAAAGAAAATTAAAATTATAGTTTAAATGTGACTGTAACATTTGAAACAAACCCGGATTTAGAGATTATTTTTATATTTGCTGGAGATATAATGTACAAGTGAGTTTGGTTGCAGGATCCCTCCCCCGTCCTATTGTTTACAGACCTCCCCCCAATATAAATGGTGCATTAGCTTCTCCTATGGACTGTATGGAGGGTAATTGTGCTGCAGCGGGGGCTGTAATGGAGGGTTTCCCTGCAGTAATTACTCCTTATATTCGATCTATTCAGCGGAGAACATTCGTGTTTATTCTTTCCTGCCGGTTATTAGTCTGTGCACTATATGCAAACATTTTTAATTTGCCCAATAATTAAAGCGCAGTCATGTGACCCGGCTCCTACTGTTTGCGTTGTAAGCGCCGGGGATTCATGGCAGACAGACGCTCATATTTCATCGCCTGTCTTGGGCCTCGCTATTGTGTTTTTTTTTATCTTTTGAGGCTGAAAATAAGGTGAATTGTATGAAGCCGGTCTATTCCAATGCAATATATTACACGCGGCGTCAGCACTTTCCGCAGAGACGATCACTCTGGAGCACAGCGAGCTTATTAAGAGTCTTTTACGCTCTCGACTCAGTTTGTTTGGTCCAATAACGGCTACATTTGTGCGGTTCAATGACTGTGAGGGTTTTGGGTTTTTTTTTTTTTACAATGAGTTATTATGCGTAATAAAATGGGATATAACGGCCGCTGATGAACTTCCTCCACTGCGGATACAGAACCAGCGATGGTGGATATTAAATATGTGTTGGGGGAATATCCGGCCTCTGGGGCAGAAATCAGCCGGGGGAAGAGTAACCGAAACACATTGACCCAAATCTGCTAAGACGGACGCCGTGGAACGAGGGCGAGGGCTTGTTAGTGACCTGGAAAGGAAAGTTACACCGGATCTGACGGGGGGGAGGGGGGGGGAGCCACGTGCCAAAATCTGCCATATGTTCTGTACTTCCTGAACCTTTTCTCCGGATTTTTTAAAGTGGCAAAATAATGAAAAGGCAAAATGCAAAAAAAAAAAAAAAATACATAAATAAATCAAAATAATGAACAAAGGCAAAATCCAAAAAAAAAAAATAAATAAATACATACGGTAAATAAATCAAAATAATGAAAAAAGGCAAAATGCAAAAAAATAAAAATAAATACATAAATAAATCAAAATAATGAAAAAAGGCAAAATGCAAATAAATAAATAAATATATAAATCATCAGTGTTACAATGTTTCAGCATATGATGATTGGTGAAAAAACATGTGAAATACTGTATATACAATAAGTATTGAACACATCGCAAATTAAATATATTTCTAAAGTGCTATTGAAATGAATTTCTCACCAGATGTCAGTAATAACCCATCCAATCCACACAGAAATCAGACCATAGATATCCATCAATTTAATGATGTGTAATAATGAGAAATTAAACAAGGAACAAGTATTGAACACTATTACGGAAATTTATTTAATACTTCATAAAAAAGCCTTTTTTGATGATGAAGCTGTATGGAGATACTAATCGCCTGCATTGCTCAGGGGGATTTTGGCCCATTCTTCCACAATCACTCTTCCTATCCTGCAGATCCTGGAAGATGAGAGCAGATATTTATCAGGAATGTCTCGGTACATTTGTCCATTCATCCTTCCTTCAATTACAGTGCCTTGCGAAAGTATTTAGCCCCCTTGAATTTTTCAACCGTTTCCCACATTTCAGGCTTCAAACTTAAAGATACAAATGTTAATGTTCTGGTGAAGAATCAACAACAAGTGGACACAATTGTGAAGTTGAACGAAATTTAAACTTTTGTAAAAAACAATAAACTGAAAATTGGGGCGTGCAATATTATTCATCCCCTTTACTTTCAGTGCAGCAAACTCACTCCAGAAGTTGATTGAGGATCTCTGAATGATCCAATGTTGTCCTAAATGACTGATGATGATAAATATAATCCCCCTGTGTGTAATGAAGTCTCCGTATAAATGCCCCTGCTCTGTGATAGTCTCAGTGTTCTGTGTAAAGCGCAGAGAGCATCATGAAGACCAAAGAACACAACAGGCAGGTCCGTGATACTGTTGTGGAGAAGTTTAAAGCCGGATTTGGTTACAAAAAGATTTACACAACTTTAAACATCCCAAGAAGCAATGTGCAAGCGATCATATTGAAATGGAAGGAGCATCATACCACTGCAAATCTACCGAGACCCGGCCTTCCATCCAAACCTTCATCTCAAACAAGGAGAAGACTGATCAGAGATGCAGCCAAGAGGCCCATGATCACTCTGGATGAACAGCAGAGATCTACAGCTGAGGGGGGAGAGTCTGTCCATAGGACAACAATCAGTCGTACACTGCACAAATCTGGCCTTTATGGAAGACTGGCCAGGAGAAAGCCATTTCTCAAAGATATCCATAAAAAGTGTAATTTAAAGTTTGCCACAAGCCACCTGGGAGACACCAAACATGTGGAAGAAGGTGCTGTGGTCATATGAAACCAAAATCGAACTTTTTGGGCACAATGCCAAACGATATGTTTGGCGTAAAAGCAAAACAGCTCATCACCCTGAACACACCCCATCCCCACTGTCAAACATGGTGGTGGCAGCATCATGGTTTGGGCCTGCTTTTCTTTAGCAGGGACAGGGAAGATGGTTAAAATTGATGGGAAGATGGATGGAGCCAAATACAGGACCATTCTTGAAGAAAACCTGTTGGAGTCTGCAAAAGACCTAAGACTGGGACGGAGATTTGTCTTCCAACAAGACAATGATCCCAAACATAAAGCAAAATCTACAATGGAATGGTTCACAAATAACCGTATCCAGGTGTTAGAATGGCCGAGTCACAGTCCAGACCTGAACCCAATCGAGAATCTGTGGAAAGAGCTGAAAACTGCTGTTCACAAACACTCTCCATCCAACCTCACTCAGCTCCAGCTGTTTACAAAGGAAAAATGGGCGAGAATTTCAGCCTCTCCATGTGCAAAACTGATAGACACATACCCCAAGCGACTGCAGCTGTAATCGCAGCAAAAGGTGGCGCTACAAAGTATTAACTTAAAAGGGATGATAAATATTGCACGCCCCAATTATCAGTTTATTATTTTTATAAAAGTTTAAAATAAGTAATAAATTTCATTCACCTTCACAATTGTGTCCACTTGTTGATTCTTCGCCATAACATTAAAATTGACCATAAAATGTAAATGGTTTATCTTTATGTTTGAAGCCGGAAATGTGGGAAAAGGTTGAAAAATTCAAGGGGGCTGAATACTTTCACAAGGCGCTGTATATGAACTTTGCCAGTGCCCTATGCTGAAAATCAGCCGCACACCATGATGTTCCCACCTCCACACTTCACTGTTGTCAGTATTTTTGGGGTGATTTGCCTTTTGACCTCCAAACATGGTGTGCATTATGGCATCCAAAGAGCTCAATTTTGGTCTTGTATGAGTTATATGATTTCACAGACTTGTCTAAAGGCCGCTTTACACCCAGCGACATTGCTAAAGCGATGTCGTTGGGGTCACGGAATTCGTGACGCACATCTGGCCGAGTTAGCGATGTCGTTGCGTGTGACACCTACGTGCAATCGTAAATCCAATTATCGTTGCTGCTGCAGGTATGATGTTGTTCGTCGTTCCTGCGGCAGCACACATCGCTGCATGTGACACCGCAGGAACAAGGAACCTCTCCTTGCCTGCGGCCGCCGGCTCTTTACTATGCGCGCACCCCCCGCCCATCATCCCGCCCACCTGTCAGCGCCGGCTTCAGCGCTGAGAGATGATGGGCGGGAGGATGGGCGTGCATATGAAATGACTGGGCCCACGTGGTCACGGCAGGCTGCTACAGCCGATGACCCGCTCCACCGCAGCACCCTCATTCCCCGCAGCCACATTCAGACTATAAGACGCACCCCCCACTTTCCCTCAACATTTTGGGGAAAAAAATTGCGTGTTATAGTGTGAAGAATACGGTACCTTGTTGGCGCTGGTCGCTCTCATTAAAGGGAATCTGTCACCACATTCACCTTTTTAAACTGTTATTATGGGCATACAGGTAATAGAATGCTGAAAATTGTCCTACCTGTCTGACTCGTATCAGATGCCTTTTTGTGGAAATATCATCTTTTATGACTTTATGTAAATGAGCTCTTCCAGGATATGGGGCGGATGCTGCCTGGAAGATGACTCCGCCTCCAGAGCTTATTTTAACTAACAGGGGCGTTACCAGTGTGATGAGTGACGGCCGCTCTCTACAGAGCTGTGCGTGATTATAACTGACACTTCTGCAGGCTCCTCTCAGCTTCAGCCTCCACCTTGCAGGCAGACAGTGCTGCAACATTGCTGCAATGAAGCAGAGCTCAGAGAGCTGCAAAAATGTGTTTGAAAGAAGTTACATATAATTTCTCCTGTTCTATGTCAGTTACTTGTCTCGCACTGGTAACGCCCCTTTTATTCAAAGCTCTGGAGGCGGAGTTATCTTCCAGGCAGCATCCGCCCCATAGCCTGGAAGAGCTCATTTACATAAAGTTATAAAAGATGATATTTCAACAACAAGGCATCTGATATGAGACATAAAGGTAGGGATGTTTTCAGCATTCTATTACCATGTATGCCCATATTAACAGTTTAAAAAGATCAAAGTGGTCACAGATTCTCTTTAAGTGGCCAATTTTTGTGCTAAGTACCTTCATTTTATAAGTATAGTTTTTATGGCAGTAATGCAGTTTATATTCCATATATGCCAGGTTTGCACATCTTAGCGCTTACAGAGGCTGCTGTATTGTTTTATTCCTAAGTTATGGACAGATAGATAGCTATGATAGATAGATATATAGATAGATAGATAGATAGATAGATAGATAGATAGATAGATAGATAGATAGATAGAGGGATAGATAGAGGGATAGATAGATAGATAGATAGATGGATAGAGGGATAGATAGAGGGATAGATAGAGGGATAGATAGACAGAGGGATAGATAGATAGATAGATAGATAGAGGGATAGATAGAGGGATAGATAGAGGGATAGATAGATAGAGGGATAGATAGATAGAGGGATAGATAGAGGGATAGATAGAGGGATAGATAGATAGAGGGATAGATAGATAGAGGGATAGATAGATAGAGGGATAGATAGATAGAGGGATAGATAGATAGAGGGATAGATAGAGGGATAGATAGAGGGATAGATAGATAGAGGGATAGAGGGATAGATAGATAGAGGGATAGATAGAGGGATAGATGGATAGATAGAGGGATAGATAGAGGGATAGATAGAGGGATGGATAGAGGGAGGGATAGAGGGAGGGATAGATAGAGGGATAGATAGAGGGATAGATAGAGGGATAGATAGAGGGATAGATAGAGGGATAGATAGAGGGATGGATAGAGGGAGGGATAGAGGGAGGGATAGAGGGAGGGATAGAGGGATAGATAGAGGGATAGATAGAGGGATAGATAGAGGGATAGATAGAGGGATAGAGGGATGGATAGATAGAGGGATAGAGGGATGGATAGATAGAGGGATGGATAGATAGAGGGATAGATAGAGGGATGGATAGAGGGATGGATAGAGGGATGGATAGAGGGATAGATAGAGGGATAGAGGGATGGATAGATAGAGGGATAGAGGGATGGATAGAGGGAGGCATAGAGGGATGGATAGAGGGAGGGATAGAGGGAGGGATAGAGGGAGGGATAGAGGGATGGATAGAGGGAGGGATAGAGGGAGGGATAGAGGGAGGGATAGAGGGATAGATAGATAGAGGGATAGATAGAGGGATAGATAGAGGGATGGATAGAGGGAGGGATAGATGGATGGATGGATGGATGGATGGATAGAGGGATGGATGGATGGATGGATAGAGGGATAGATAGATAGATAGATAGATAGATGGATAAAGAGAGAGATAGATAGATGGATAGATAGAGGGATAGAGAGATAGATAGAGGGATAGATAGATAGATAGAGGGATAGATAGATAGATAGATAGATAGATAGATAGATAGATAGATAGATAGATAGAGGGATAGATATATAGATAGATAGATAGATGGATAGATAGAGGGATAGATAGAGGGATAGATAGATAGATAGAGGGATAGATAGATAGATAGATAGATGGATAGATAGATAGATAGATAGATAGAGGTATAGATAGATAGATAGATAGATAGATGGATAGATAGAGGGATAGATAGAGGGATAGATAGATAGAGGGATAGATAGATAGATAGATAGATAGATAGATAGATAGATAGATAGATAGATAGATGCCGGCTCAGCATCTCCCATCACTGTAACGCTATGGGGGGATTACTCACTGTAATTAGGGGTTAATCAGCCCCAGCAGACGGTGACTCCCCTGCACCCGCGTGTTTGGGGATTACCTCCTCACTAGGACTCTGGCCACATTTACGGCATTGTTGGTTTATGGCTCCGCACGTTTCTCTTTATGACTAAATATTTATGCAGTAAACTGCTGATAACCTTCTCGTTATCTGGATGAGAATGTGCTGTACGACATAATAAAGTTGGAGGGACTCGCCCGGATCCGTCGCTTCCCGCGACGTCTCTAATATACTGCGCCACTTAAACCCTTCTCTTTTCTTTTTTTTTTTGGAAGAGATAACGAATTAAAATAAAATCGTTGACAATTCATTACCCGGGGAACAATTTCAGGTTTGCAATTGAATTGGAAATATATGTAATTATGTGACGGCCACTTTCTGCAGATCCTTCATTTTTATTGGGCATTGTTTCTTATTAGGGCTCCCCTGATTGTACAAGTCATTAAGGCTGCGGCGCTTTAAGGTGGCAGATTTTTTTGCAAAAAAAACCCAAACATAATTGGCCATAGATGGTGGAGAAGGGATCAGGAGAAAACAAACCTGTCATTTATCCTGCGCTCTTAGTTAGGCTCGCTGGAACTTGAGCTCGATCTGTAATTGTTTTAGCCTTGGGGGAATTTAAAGGAACATGGACCTGAATTTCTAGGTAATCCGAGAGATGATTGGGGCGGATAGTCGTAACCTCCACACTAAGGAAATTCAGATTGTTCCTTACATTTAAAGAGCCGAGATATCAATTCAACTAATCTGCTATATGGCTGGAGTCACCATTGGGTGGTATAGAAAGTCTATGGCCTAAGAGGGTCCCTTATTAACACTAGAACTACTGGACTTGTGACACCTATATAGAAATACATGGTGCAAATTAGTCAAAATGACTACCTCAGTAGTTCCAGTGTTAAAGGTATATCCCAGTTTCATCAAATAAAGCTCCCTGTGCTCATAATTAAATGTTATAATACCTTCTCATATATGATCTGTATCAATTTTAATTACTTTTTGGTTTCAAAACCTCTGCTTGCTGTCACTCCATTGGTTCCATTTTTATTTTAGGCAGTGTTCGTATTGGATATATGGTTTATCAGGCTGGATCCTTGTGTAATGAAATGTTCTGCAACTTTCTAAGATATTTTCTTTTTGTTCCTCATTTATTTTAAGATCTCTGCTTGCTGTCACTCCATCGGTTACTTGTTTCTTGTTTCAGTCTTGGACATTCTCATCTATAAAATTAGATCATTGCGTAATGAAAAGTTCTGCAAAGTTCTTATACACTTTATTTTTCATCTCCTCACCATTTATTTAAAGGGAACCAATCACCAGGATTTTCCTATATAACCTAAAGTCAGTGCTATACTGGCGCTAATATGCTGATTCTATATATACAGTGCTATACCGTCACTATCAGGCTGATTCTATATATACAGTGCTATACTGGCACTATCAGGCTGATTCTATATATACAGTTCTATACTGGCACTATCAGGCTGATTCTATACATACAGTGCTATACTGGCGCTAATATGCTGATTCTATATATACAGTGCTATACTGGCACTATCAGGCTGATTCTATATATACAGTTCTATACTGGCACTATCAGGCTGATTCTATACATACAGTGCTATACTGGCACTATCAGGCTGATTCTATACATAAAGTGCTATACTGGCACTATCATGCTGATTCTATACATACAGTGCTATACTGGCACTATCAGGCTAAGTCTACACATACAGTGCTATACAGGCACTATCAGGCTGATTCTATACATACAGTGCTATACTGGCACTATCATGCTGATTCTATACATACAATGCTATACTGGCACTATCAGGCTGATTCTATACATACAGTGCTATACTGGCACTATCATGCTGATTCTATACATACAGTGCTATACTGGCACTATCAGGCCGATTCTATATATACAGTGCTATACTGGCACTATCAGGCTGATTCTATACATACAGTGCTATACTGGCACTATCAGGCTGATTCTATACATACAGTGCTATACTGGCACTATCAGGCTGATTCTATATATACAGTGCTATACTGGCGCTATCAGGCTGATTCTATACATACAGTGCTATACTGGCGCTATCAGGCTGATTCTATACATACAGTGCTATACTGGCACTATCAGGCTGATTCTATACATACAGTGCTATACTGGCACTATCAGGCTGATTCTATACATACAGTGCTATACTGGCACTATCAGGCTGATTCTATACATACAGTGCTATACTGGCACTATCAGGCTGATTCTATACATACAGTGCTATACTGGCACTATCAGGCTGATTCTATACATACAGTGCTATACTGGCGCTATCATGCTGATTCTACACATACAGTGCTATACTGGCACTATCAGGCTGATTCTATACATACAGTGCTATACTGGCACTATCAGGCTGATTCTATACATACCATTAGTTGTCAGGTAGGATGTATAGGTTTTGAAACGCAAGCAAGTAAAGTTTGTAAAATCAGCAGCGTTTTGATTGGCAGCAGCTGGCAATCAGGTAATAGCTGGGGTGGGTTTTCATAGTGATTCCCGCCCCCTGCCTGTCCGTCCTCCCCAAGTTATTTATGCTAATTCTATTGTAGAATTGTTTTACTGACTAGAAGGACCTGTGTGATGTCATACCCATGTGATCAGAAGGGCTGGGGCCTCATCCAACATAGCTGTTACCAGGAAGCTATATAAAGAGAAGAGCTGCACACCAGTGACAGTGTAAGGGGAATACATGTAAAGCAGAAACTGCTTTTTGAATACTGACATGAACAATACGCTATATATCTAGGGCGGCACGGTGGCTCAGTGGTTAGCACTGCAGTCTTGTGGTGGCTCAGTGGTTAGCACTGCAGTCTTGCAGCAGGGGTCCTGGGTTCAAATCCCACCAAGGACACCATCTGCAAGGAGTTTGTATGTTCTTCCCGTGTTTGTGTGGGTTTCCTCTGGGTTCTCCAGTTTCCTCCCACACTCCAAAAACATACTCATAGGGAACCTAGATTGTGAGCCCCAATGGGGACAGTGTTGCCATTGTATGTAAGGCGCTGTGGAATTAACAGTGCTATATAAATGAATAAATATTATTATTATTATATGTAGAAACAAAAGTATGAAAATGGAATCTGCATGGTGTGCAGCCCTTTTCTTTATATAGTGAAGGTTTCTTTAGGGTTTTTTCACCCAGTTCAGACTCAGAATGGTGTTACAGACGTTATTTCTTAATTGTTACCAGGAAGCAACGTTATTTTTCTGTTGGCTGAGGCCCCGCCCCTTCTGGTCACATGGGTATGACATCATCACAGGTCCTTCCAGTCACTTAGTAAAACGATTCTATAATACAATTAGCATAAATAACAGGGGGAGGATGGACAGGCAGGAGGGCGGGAATCACTAATGAATACCCCCCCCAGGTATCAGCTGCTGCAGCTGCTGTCAATCAAAAATCTGCTGATTTTACAAACTATACTTGCTTGTGTTTCAAAACCTATACATCCTAGCTGACAACTAAAGGTATGTATAGAATCAGCCTGATAGCGCCAGTATAGCACTGGCTTTAGGTTATATAGGAAAATCCTGGAGATTGGTGTGCTTTAAGATCTCTGCTTGCTGTCAATTTACAAGGGCAGCCTATGACTAATGTCATGCACATTTTCCCTAAAACAAATGATGAAAGGCTGATAGTTCAGTGATCTTGTAGGTACCATGGTGTGTGATATACACAGCCAAACTCTCAAGATCGGAGGTAATTCAGTTATAGACAGCTTAACCCCTTAGATGATGCGATGAATAGCAGCCATAGCATCTAAGGGGGTTAACAGCAGAAAAGTCTCCTTCCTGCGTCATCCTGTGACTGGTACTATTGGCATATTATAGCAGGACAGATATTTGGCGGTGGCATTTTACGGCTCTGCTGTATTTCCTGCCATGCCTAGAGGCGGATGTAGTGCCTTCAGTATCTCCTCCTGCCCCCTCCTCTTCATCATTTGTCCTGAAGCCGTACACCGCCCAGGACAAAGTCATAGTCCTGGAAAAACCCCTATAAGTCCCTACCAATCACTAAAGCTCATGTTATTCTTAGTGCCCAGTAAATGGGGGAAAATACAGAAAGCAATGGCGGAACTGGATGAATATTTCAATGCAGAAAGGAAAAAAGTGACTTAGTCATTAATAATGTTTACATCCTTCCTGACTTAAAGGAGTTTTCCCACGATTAAATGTATCCCATCCATAAGACAGAGTATTTGTATCTGATCCCTAGGGGTCCAATTGCTGGGATCCCCACAATGTGGAAACCAGGGCTGTGCATAGCCCTTAGGGTATGTGCGCACGTTGCTTTTTACCTGCTTTTTTGCTGCTTTTTCTTCTGCGCTGTTTAATGCCAAAATGGATGTGTTCTTCTATTCAAGCAAAGTCTATGGGAATTTGGGTTTCTTGTTCACACTATGTTGTTCAAAATGCTGCCTTTTTGTGGCAGAACTTTGGTCAAAAACTCAGCTTTGCAGTGCAAAACCCAAATGGCAAAAACAATTGACATGTTGCTTCTTTGAAAAGCTGAGTTTTTGACCAAAGTTCTGCCACAAAAAGGCAGCATTTTGAACAACATAGTGTGAACAAGAAACCCAAATTCCCATAGACTTTGCTTGAATAGAAGAACACATCCATTTTGGCATTAAACAGCGCAGAAGAAAAAGCAGCAAAAAAGCAGGTAAAAAGCAGGTAAAAAGCAACGTGCGCACATACCCTTATCATTATGGAGTGGTGATGCACATGTCTATCTGCACCTTATTCAGAGGGCTCCCTGCTGAATTTGTTCTCTGGATTGGTGGGGACCCCATGGTTGGATCGTTAGTGACATTTTTTTTAAACCATAAACTCCCAGAATAAACATTTGTTCCGTTTTCTGAGGCTGCTTTATAGAGAATTAATTGTGCACAGTCTTGACCTCGGCACAGGACCCTTCTCCAGATTCCTGGGGGTCCTAGAGATTGTACGACCAGAAATAACCCCTCTACCCTTTAGATAGGTGATGACTTTCAGTCTTAGGAAAATCAGTATAAAGTGAATCTGTAAATGGATCGTGGCCTCCTAATCTGAGAGCTGCATGATGTAGGGACAGAGATCCTGATTCCAATGATGTGTCACGTATTGAGCCACTTATTGTAGCTTTGATAATATGACTGTTTTAATAGCAGGAGATTATCACTTGAGACTAATAAACTTCCATGTACTCTCCCATATTCATGAGCTCTGTATGACCCAACCCCCGACAATGATTAGCAATTTTATGCCTATGCACAGTGTACATAGAAAGCTGCCAATTAGTGGTGTGGGTGGGGTTATACAGAGCTCAGCATTCAGAGAACTGAAAGATCCACAGCAGATAAAACTGTGATTTTATGAAAACTGCAGCAAGCAGCTCAGTAAGTGACACATCACTGGAATCAGGGTCTCTGCCCTTACATTATTCTGCTCTCAGATGGGGCACCAAAAAGCTGGTGACAGATTCCCTTTAAATACTCATCCTGAAGCTGCTAAAGGAACTCAGATAAGGTTCCCTCATCAGGTTAGTGGTGCAGTCTCAGGATTAGATACTGTAACTTCAGGCAATGAAATTTGAGATAGGAGCAAGATATGGAAAATAGTTTCCCAAATAATTATGCAAATAAATATTTTCGTTTGCTGACAGCAAGCAGAGATCTTGAAAATGGTGCATGATTAATACATCGGGTACATGGGAATGTTCTTGTATTGTGCGGCTTCATCTCCCTTTTCTCTTTTGTTACATTGTTACATTTCTGTTGCTTTATGAAGGATACAGAATTCTCGGTAACAATATAAATCCGGGGCTGGGAATTGTATGCGGCGTTTTCAGCTTTCAGTCCAGTCACCAGCAGGTTCAATATGTCAGACCTCCAGACAGCGAGGATTGTACATGTCAGGGCTGCGGGGAGAGCGGGGACTGTACTCCGAGTGTACTCCACCGGGATTACATCTCCGAGGTTCCACTAGGTCAGCTGTCTAGAAAATAATATGCCAGCGGTGAAGTCTCACGCTCCTGTCCAATGTGCTGTATACCCGCTGATAATGGGGGTGATGACGTACCCCAAGCCTGACTATAGCAATATCATCAGAAAAGTGACAGATCGGGCATCATGGAGCATCATGAGACAGTAGGGGCATCATGGGGCAGCAGGGGCATCATGGGGAGCATCATGGGGTAACAGGGGCATCATGGGGCAGCAGGGGCATTATGGGGAGCATCAGGGGGTAACAGAGGCATCATAGAGCATTATGGGGCAGCAGGGTCATCATGGGGAGCAGGGGTATCATTGAGCATCATGGGGCAACAGGCATCAAGGACCATAATATTGCATCATGGAGCAGCAGAGGCATCATAGAGCATTATGGGGCAGTAGGGACATCTTGGAGCACCATGAAACAGCAGGAGCATAAAGGACCATCATGGGGCAGAAGGAGCCTCGTGGAGCATTGTGGGGCAGCAGGGGCATCATGGGTCAGCAGGGGCATCCTGGAGCATCATGGGGCATCATGGGCATCATAAGGCAGCATGGGCATCATGGGACAGCAGGGGCATCATGGAGCACCTTGAGACGGCATGGGCATAATGAAGCATCATAAGGCAGCGGGGGCATCACGGGGCAGCAAGGCCATCATGGGACCTCATGGAGCATCTTGAGACAGCAGGGGAATCATTGGGCAGTAGAGGCATCATGGGACTGCAAGGCCATCATGGGGCAGCAGAGACTTCATGGGGCATCATGTAGCATCATGGGGCAGCAGGAACATTATGGGGCAGTAGGGGCATCACTACAACAGGTGTTACATAAAAAGACACCAATATTATAAATGGCACCGGGTAAGTGGGGAACCCTTTTTTCAGATTTTGCAGTGGTCCCAGGAACTTCAAGTTATCATAAATGGGATGGATACTGTGAAAAAAAGCTTCAGGATTGGTATGGAACCATTGAGATGGGGCTCAGAAAGGTTCATCACACTCTTATTCCTATTGAAAAGTGGAAGAATTGGGCCAATTTGTGCATTATATAAGGTTTCAGAGCAATAAAAAAAACTGCATTAACTATGTGTAAATGGGTGGAAGATCCTCTTCCCATCGTGGAAGCAAATTCTAAAGTTCTGTCTGCACGCAGCCGCCACTAGGGGGAGCTGTACTCACTGTAATTAATCTAATAAATCTATATGAGATTCTGCACTGGGGGCCACAATGTATCACTCACTGCAGCGGCCACAGTGATTAGCATCTTACATGGCTGCTTCTTGGAATGGCAGCTGGCCATGATGATGTCACATATCAGGGACCCTGCTGTGGTTTTCGGTGTGAAGAAAATGCTGCAAAGTAAGAATGTTTTCATTAAAAGAAGTGTTATTAGTTCATTGTCATCAATTAAAAAAATGTAAAATTAATGAACAAAGGAGAAATCTAAATTCCATCAGAATCTGGTGACTGCCCGTCGCCTTCACTGGTTCTTCTAGGTCACTTGTCCCTTGCACACAGTTTTTGAAGGAGCTCGACAGGAGGTTGTTCCAAACATCTTGGAGACTTGATCCCCAATCTTCTGTGTATGAGGCTTGTGCAGGTCCTTCATATGATCCGAGACAGACGAGGATGTGAGATCAGGGATCTGTGGGATCATCACCTTCAGGACTCCTCATTCTTTATGACATTGGCTGGATGTTTGGGGTCATTGTCCGGCTGCAGAATAAATTTGGAGCCAATCAGGAGCCTCGTTGACAGTATGACATGGCGGATAAGTATCTGCCTGTGTTTCTCAGTTTTGAGGATAACAATAAATGGGCAATGTTGAGGACCATAGACGCAGTGGTCAACAAGGGAAACTTAGTGCAGCAGATGAAAGACACCTCATGATCACCTCCATTCAAAATCAGAAAATGTCCAGCAGTGCCATCAACTCAGGACTGGCAGCAACTAGTAGGGCCAGCTACATATCTATTATTTGGAGCAGTCGTCTTAATGAAAGAAATCTGGCCAAAAACCTAAACGTTCTACATAGAAACAAGGTCAAATGACTCAACTATACATAGAATCTGGGGTACAAGCACATGCCAGCAGAAGCTCTGGACCAAAGAGTCAAAATGTGCAATTTTTGGCCATAACAGAAGGCCATTTATTTCGGACAGGCTTGGAGAGCAGCACAATGATGAGGGTCTGCAGGAACAGTGGGGCTCAATGGAGGGTCCGGCAAGTGTGTGACTGCATTTCAGCAAATGAGGATTTCAATGCTAAGAAATCCTGGCAGATATTTATCCATCATGTCATACTATCAAGAGGTTCCAAAGTTATTCTACTGTAGGACAATGACCCCAAACATCCAGACAATGTCATTAAGAACGAGGAGTCCTGGGGGTGATGATCCCACAGAGCCCTGATCTCACATCTGTCTCAGATCATATGAAGGATCCACAGAAGCCTCATACACAGAAGATCTGGGGTCAGGTCTCCAAGATGTTTGGTACAACCTTCTAACAAGCTCATTCAAAAGCTGCTTATAAGAAGTGTAACTAGAACAAGTGATGGAGGCGACGGGCGCGCACCAAATACTGATGGGATTTAGATTTCTCTTTTGTTCATTCACTTTGAATTATGTTAATTGATAAAAAAATAAACTATTAACACTTGTATTTTGGAAAGTTTCTTACTTTGTAGCATGTTTGCCATATTTGCACAGTGCTGTATACCAGGTGCCATTGTGTCAGCTGGCGGCCATTCTCCTGTGCCATTTGCTTACATTAATCTGTCGCCACCTTGTGGCTGTAATATGAGAGGCAGGTAAGACCCGTTCATTATTATAATAGACGCCTATGTATTGTCCACCATTGTTTCAGATTGTCCCATGTTTACAAACAGCAATGACTGCCAACATTGTGATGTAGAAATAACTGCAAACCCATAACCCGAGGGGCTACGTGTCCATCAATTTGATCTGAGGATTAATCCCATCTTTACCAAGACATATAAATATAATAAATATATGTTTCTAGTAAGTTATCTTTATTATAAGAAAACTGATATCTAATAGGATAATCACATTTGTGTGCTGTGCTATTCACTGACAGCAAGCAGAGATCCTGACAAATGCTGAGGGATTTACATGCAAAGTTTGTTTGAAAGAACTTTTCATTCTCCACTTTTACAGGAGACTTAAGGGGGCGTTACACGCTACGATATATCGGGCGATATGTCGGCGGGGTCACGGATTCCGTGACGCACATCCGGCATCGTTAGAGATATCGTAGCGACTGTTAACGAGCAAAAATACTCACCTTTTCGTTGCTCGTTGACACGTCGTTCATTTTCAAAATATCGGTCACATTCCTGGATGCAGGTTGTTCGTCGTTCCTGCGGCAGCACACATCGCTCTGTGTGACACCTCGGGAACGATGAACAATATCGTACCTGCGGCCGTAAGGAAGAAGGTGGGTGGGGTGTTACGTCCCGCTCATCTCCGCCCCTCCGCTTCTATTGGGCGACCGCTGTGTGACGTCGCTGTGACGCCGAACGTCCCTCCCCCTTCAGGAAGTGGATGTTCACCGCCCACAGCGAGGTCGTCCGGGAGGTAAGTGCGTGTGACGGGGGTGACTGACTTTGTGCGACACGGGCAACAAATTGCCCGTGACGTACAAACGATGGGGGCGGGGGCGATCGCACGATAAATCGACTCGTGTAACGAAGCCTTTAAGGGGGCTTTACACGCTGCAACATCGCTAGCGTTTGCTAGCGATGTTGCGAGCGATAGCACCCGCCCCCGTCGTTGGTGCAATATGTGGTGATCGCAGCCGTAGCGAACATTATCGCTTCGGCAGCGTCACACGCACATACTTGATCAGCAACGTCGCTGTGACTGCCGAACAATCTTTCTTTCAAGGGGGAGGTGCGTTCAGCGTCACAGCGACATCACTAATCTGCCGGCCAATAGAAGCGCAGGGGCGGAGATGAGCGGGACATATCATCCCGCCCACCTCCTTCCTTCCGCATAGCTGGAGGACGCAGGTAGGATGATGTTCGTCGTTCCTGCGGTGTCACACGTAGCGATGTGTGGTGCTGCAGGAGCGACAAACAACATCGTATCTGCAGCAGGAGCGACATTAAGGAAATGAACGACGTGTCAACGAGCAACGGTTTTTCACGTTTTTGTGCTCGTTGATCATCGCTCATTGGTGTCACACGCTGCGATGTCACTAACGACGTGACCCCGACAATCTATCGGTAGCAATGTCGCAACTTGTAAAGCCCCCTTTAATTGCCTCTTTAAAAATATGATTATAATTATAGTTGCCTAGAATCTGGAACCCAGGGATCGGGGGCCAAAATATTCTATCTGGCCATATTCAAAGTCCAATACCAATGGCCTATTATAATTAGGGGCCCGATAAGAGATTCTGAATTGGCTCTTCTAGGGTCCACATTAGGTCACTGTTTATATACTTGGTATTTCAGGTGACTTTCATGTGTGTGAAATGACACTATATCTGACTTCTATCCTGCATTTTTCACCATTTCTCTCTCTAATTTTCAGTTGTCTCTCAGCTGGTGGGTGCAGACTTGCTGCTATGATGTTTCCCATACACAGCACACATAGATATGATGGATTCCTCTTCTTGTATCTCCATTGTCACGGTTCTTTCTCTGTTGTTTAAGGCCTCTTTCACACGTCCGTGTCTCCGGTCCGTGTTTGGTCCATTTCCTCACGTGCCGGAGACACGGGCACATGTAGACCCATTAAAATCAATGGGTCTGCGCTCACGTCCGTGTTTTGCCATGGACCGTGTGTCCGTGTGGAGCATTCTTGTGCCCGTGTGCTCCACACGTAGACATGTCCGTTTTTCTCGGGCATCATGGGTGTCACACGGACCGCACGCGGACCACACGGATCTGATCCGTGTGACACACGCAGGAGAAAACACACGTGTCTGTAAAATAAAAAGAATTTCTATACTCGCCTTCTCCTGCCCTCCTGTCTCTGCCGCTGCTGTCACTTGCTTCCGACCCCCGCTCATTATGCTCATTGCATATTCACTCCACTGCGGGCCGGAAGCAGCAGCAGCGGGGAGTCGGCAGGACCAGAGACTGAAGATCAGCACCACGGACAGCAAAGCCAGGGACAGGTGAGTAGAAAGTTCCCGTTATCCGTGTGTTATCACAGATAACACACGGAGAACACGTGTGCCATAAACACAGCTCACGGAGGGCAATAACGTGCGTGATTTTCACGGACGTGGGAAAGAGGCCTAAATATGTTTTCCTTTCCTTTCTCAGTTGTAGGGATAATGTTTGTATTCCTTGACAGCAAGCAGGCCAGGTGTTTCCGCATTGGGACCACTCCCAGTTCCTTTATATATCCTCTGCTACCAGCAGGGGGTGCCAGTTATTCTTGATTCTTTAAGATTCTGGTCTTGGAAGTGGAAGGAGCTGGTGAAGCCCTCTCTTGGAGTTGCTGGTATGGCTGCAATCTTGGTGTCTGTTGCTGTCTTTCTTCCTTCCCTGGTGTGTTGTTCTAGTGCAGCGGTGGGGCTAGCAACCCTCACCTGTCCACTCACTAGCCAGGATTACTGTAGAGTCATCTCAGGGCTTCAGGTTCTAGCTTAGTGACAGGTGAGGAACCTGTATAGGGACTGGGTAGGGGTGCAGGTAAGTGACGAGGTGCCCATGTTCCCGCTCACTAGCAGTAGGGCCCACCATTGTTAAAGTATCCCCGATGTACCCCTTGTTTGTCGTGGTGTTACCCTTGTTTTGTTGTGCATTTTACTTCACGCCGGACCTCTCGTAGTCCGTGTGTCACATCTATATAATACATGTTCAGTAGCAGCAGCACAGAGGACATTTATACAGCAGTACTGAGCAGTGTAGATGTGAATCCAGCTCTATGGTGAGACAAAACACTTACTAGAAAACAATATGATCCGTGGGTGTCTCTCTGCCTTATTCCACTTGTGGTTTTCCAGAGAGTTCCAGATAAAGCTACAATTAACCACACTTGTGCTGTTCAATGGCAACGTCAGCTCTGCTACAGCTATATACATCCTTCCTTATTACTCTGTTGCATCAGTATTTTTCTATGGGAGTCACTGGATGTTTTTTTTTTTTATCTCAGATCCATCCGGTAATCTCATCATTTTCGATGTTAAACAGAAAGGTTATAAACAAGAGCGTCCTCCATCCACATCTCCGGCCAAATGATATCTCTAATGTGAGCAATATTAAATCTGAGGAGCCCATAGAGGGACGCGTCTCCCCTGGGAGCGGGGGGCCGGGGGGTCAGAGATCACGCTTTAGATTGATTGATTAAATGAGGCTTTGGAAGAGACCCAAGAGCTGAATGAAAAATCCATTATTTGGCTTGATGTCTTCCAGCTGTAATCTACGAGGATAAGAGGGAAGGATCTGGTGTAACCCATTGTTATATCATCGACCGACTCAAGATTGTCCGATATCAGGACACAACAGCCATAATGTGGCCGAATAAAGCTAAACCAACGGGGGCTATAATGGCATTTCTGCCCACAAATCTCAAGGGCCGTACTTTGTGCAAATGTACATAAAAATTGCAAATTTGGGGTCTCAGGGGTCGATCACAGAGGGGCATAAAGGGGAAATCTCCTGTGGGCATTCAAGAGAATTCAGACTTCAGACCTATCTCCACTGTCCATTTGATTCTTTAAAATGAAAATGATCTATTGTTAAAATGAATTGTTTTTCTTAAATGTATTTTTTCAATATTTTCTACATTTTTTTTCAATTTTTCATATCACAATATGATAAAAAAACACAACTAAAAATATTGTCATCTTCGTAATCAAATTAATATGGAACATAACACAAGATTCACCATTCACCATAAGTGATGACACAGCTCACCTCCTCCTCCTGTACAATGACTGATAACACCTTTACATGCAATAGATAACACAGAATCCACCATTCACAATAGATGATGTCACAGCTCACCTCTTCCTCCTTCTCCTGAATAATGACCGATTACACCTATACATACAGTAAATAAACACAGGATCCACCATTCACAGTAGGTGATATCACAGCTCACCTCCTCCTTCTGTATAATAACTAATTATACCTCCATATAAAGTAGATAAAACAAGATCCACCAGTCATAATAGATTGTTACAGCTCACTGCCTCCTCCTTCACCTGTATAATGACCGATAACACCTATATATACAGTAGATAACCCAGGATCCACCATTCACAATAGGTGATGTCACAGCTCACTTCCTCTTTCTCCTGTATAATTACTGATAACTCCTATATACAGTAGATAACACAGAATTTACCATTCACAATAGGTGATGTAACAGCTCACCTCCTCCTCCTCCTGTATAATGACTGATAACACCTCTATTTACAGTAGCTAACACAGGATCCACCATACATAATAGGTGATGTCACAGCTCACCTCCTCCTGTACATTGGTAACACCTCTACATACAGTTGATAACACAGAATCCACCATTAACAATAGGAGATGCCCCAGCTCACCACCTCCTCCTGTACAATGACTGTTAACACCTTCATATACAGTAGATAACACAGGATTTACCATTCACAATTGGTGATGTCACAGCTCCCCCCTCCTCCTTTACAATGACTGATAACACTTCTATATACAGTAGATAACACAGGATTTACCATTCACAATTGGTAATGTCACAGCTCACCTCCTCCTCCTCCTGTACAATGACTGATAACACCTCTATATACAGTAGATAACACAGGATTTACCATTCACAATAGGTGATGTAACAGCTCACCTCCTCCTCCTCCTGTATAATGACTGATAACACCTCTATTTACAGTAGATAACACAGGATCCACCATACATAATAGGTGATGTCACAGCTCACCTCCTCCTGTACATTGGTAACACCTCTACATACAGTTGATAACACAGAATCCACCATTAACAATAGGAGATGCCCCAGCTCACCACCTCCTCCTGTACAATGACTGATAACACCTTCATATACAGTAGATAACACAGGATTTACCATTCACAATAGGTGATGTCACAGCTCATCCCCTCCTCCTGTACAATGACTGATAACACCTCTATATACAGTAGATAACACAGGATTTACCATTCACAATAGGTGATGTCACAGCTCACCCCCTCCTCCTTTACAATGACTGATAACACTTCTATATACAATAGATAAAAACAGGATTTACCATTCACAATAGGTGGTGTCACAGCTCACCTCTTCCTCCTCCTGTACAATGACTGATAATACCTCTATTTACAGTAGATAACACAGGATCCACCATTTACAATAGTTCTATGCAAATAAAATGGGCCTGACTATAAGTGCTATAAAGAACAGGAAGTATGAATCCAATATCAATCCTAGAATTTTTTGATATTGCCATATTTTTTTTTTTATAAAACATGCATTTTTTTAATTTATTGTTTACATAAAAACCTTATCAAAAGAATGAGTACTTTTTTGATGACACACATCATTTAAGAGCACGGTGTCATTTGTTTTCTGTATTTTCTCATTGAGTCAGGTCTATTCTCTCTTCCTCTTGCAATAATTTTGGAGATTCCTATAAGCCAAGAGGTTTCTCTATGGGGTGAGAGTTCAGATTGATCTACCAGGTTTTACCTTATTAATTCTACACCTAAATTTACCCCTAGAATTGAATGTAGCACTGAAATACAGCAGCCACATAAACCAATGCAAATAACTGACAGGAGATGTTTATTGCCTCTAGTGTTATGGGCATGGTGTATGCATAAGTCATTGTGCAGTGAGGAGGAGGAGGTTAGCTTTGACTATCACTGATTGACTGTAGGAGAGTGTTGGGGGCATTTTATATGATCTTTCCAGACATCATTTTGCAGTGAGGGGGAGGAGGTTAGCTGTGACATTCTGAATGTTGTACGTGGTTATTCTGAATTCTGAATGTTGGATCCTATGTTATTTGTATTTAGGGTTAATGTCTGTGATATAAAAGAGAAATGAGTGATGTCTACAGAACAAGAGGTGTCAGCCTATAGTGAGGCTGTGAGTAAAAACTGCAAGATTTCAAGTTTATTTTTTTAATATAGATGGTGACATTGAAAATTAGCAAAAAAACAAATCACTCAAAATTCTTAAAGCGTGACGTTACTTATCAATTCATGGGTGAAATCTGTCTTCATTAGGCTATGTGCGTACACTGATCATCTCAAAAAGACCCCCATGGACAGATATAGTATACACCTGCCCATATGACTCAAAACACCATGAAATAAAATATATATTTTTTATTTGTATAAATATTAAAATAGACTAATACAATTAAAAACAATAGAGGAGCAAAAATATTCAAATACAGATAGAGAAATTCAAAAGTTTGTGTGTGCAAATATAAATACCAGCAGGACTACAATAAATAGAACAAATTGTATACAAAAAATAATTAATCTCAAATATCCATGAATATATATTCTAATAAGCCTTGATGTAATACAAAATAATTCAGATAAATATTCCCTATACACAGCCATCAAAGAATAAAGTGCATAGTGCTCTAAAGTGTGAGTGCTGCAACTGAGATATATAGTATAAAGAATGGATTAAGATGTGCATTACCTATGTGCAGAGTCCATGGAATTCGCCTGCCTGCTGCCCGACGCGCGTTTCGTCCTGTGTTGGACTTTCTCAAGGGAGGGTAGTGTAGAAAGTGCTATATTTATTAAGCACCTTTGAGGGTTTTTTGGATTATATATGTGCGTACACTGTAGTTTTGTTTCTTCAGCAGAAAACGCACCTCTGGCCAAAAAAACGCATAAAAACGCATGTTTTTTACGCATTTTTGGTGCGTTTCTGCTGCATTTTCGTGCACTTTTGCCCATGCGTTTTTTCACTATATTCAATGGAAAAACGCAAAAAGAATTGACATGCTGCTTCTTTTTTCTGCACCCAGAACTGCAAAGGAAAAATAGAAGCAACGTGTGCACAGTACTTTTGAATCCTCATAGACTTTGCTGGGGAAGGAAATGCATGCAGTTTAGGGCAACAAACTGCACCCAAAACTACACCCAAAAACGCAGCAAAAACTGCACTGTGCGCACAGGGCCTTAAACACAGATTTGCCCATAACTTATGATGACAGTTGGTGCTTATAAATGTCTATGGAGAACTAGCAGTCGTCTCAGGAGAACTTGCAGCAGAATATCCTTCCTCCTCCATTCACCATAGAATTTTAAAAGCACCAACTGTTATCTCCTGTTCACTGTATACAGATTTGACAGAAGGAAGAGAAAGAATCAGATTTATCTAATAACATATATTTCAAAGCTGCTTATTTAATTTAATGTAAACTATTGATTTATGGAAGAAAAAAAAAAGACAGTCTTTAAATATATTTTTTTTCTATTTTTCATTGACGCTTTTGTAACAAATGTGAATAAACCTGTGCGACTGTTCCCGGCTCCGATACATTTCTTATGAGCAGGAGGATTCTGTGTTGCAAAATCACCTTAAAAATGCCGACATCTGCAAACTCCACATTGTATCCTTCCAATCCCCATACAATGTAACCCATAAACCTCACACAGGCGGCTGTGACCGGAGAAATGCCATTCTTCTTTTTTATTTGCCGTTAATATGTGAAAACCTCCTATATTTTATCCTAACAAGAAAATAATGAAAACTCTTCTATTATCAGCCCCAAACATAACAGCAAATCATTAACCAACATTGAGCATTTTGTTGATACGGAGCTGAAACGCGATCAATATTTATATCTCCTGTATAACTCCGACACTATTCATCACAGGCAAATATCTCACAAGCTGCTGTAAACCGGCCATAGGTGCGGAGATTAACCCATAGTGCACCGAACTGTCCAGTACATGGTCAGAAGACCCATACAGATCATTACAGAAAACTGTGCAATATAATACTGCCATTGCCTGGCATGGAATATTCCTTGATACACATCTTGAATAATGAGTAAAAAATTGTCCTTATGTTAAAAAAAAAATAATAAAGTGCTAAAATGACGGAGGAGGTTGACAACGATGGATTATACTTATGTAAAAGGGTCGCCGGTATGTGACAGAAGATGGGGAGAATAAGATGAAAAATGGGCACAAATGACAGAAGATGGGAGGAATAAGATTAAAAATGGGCACAAATGACAGAAGATGAGGGAGAATAAGACGAAAAATGGGCACAAATGACAGAAGAGGGGGGAGAATAAGATGAAGAATGGGCACAAATGACAGAAGATAGGGAGATTAAGACGAAAAATGGGCACAAATGACAGAAGATGAGGGAGAAAAAGATGAAAAATGGGCACAAATGATAGAAGATGGGGGAGATTAAGACGAAAAATGGGCACAAATGACAGAAGATGAGGGAGAAAAAGATGAAAAATGGGCACAAATGATAGAAGATGGGGGAGATTAAGACGAAAAATGGGCACAAATGACAGAAGATGAGGGAGAAAAAGATGAAGAATGGGCACAAATGACAGAAGATGGGGGGAATAAGATGAAGAATGGGCACAAATGACAGAAGATGGGGAGAATAAGATTAAGAATTGGCACAAACGACAAAAGATGAGGGAGAATAAGATTAAGAATTGGCACAAATGACAGAAGATGGGGAGAATAAGATGAATAATGGGCACAAACGACAGAAGATGGTAGAGAATAAGATGAAGAATTGTCACAAACAACAGGAGATGAGGGAGAATAAGATGAAGAATTGGCACAAAAGACATAAGATGGGGAGAATAAGATGAAGAATTGGCACAAAAGACATAAGATGGGGAGAATAAGATGAAGAATGGGCACAAATGACAGAAGATGGTAGAGAATAAGATGAAGAATGGGCACAAATGACAGAAGATGGGGGAGAATAAGATGAAAAATTAGCACAAATGACAGAAGATGGGGAGAATGAGATGAAGAATGGGCACAAATGACAAAAGATAGGGAGAATAAGATGAAGAATAGGCACAAATGACAGAAAATGGGGAGAATAAGTTGAAAAATGGGCACGAATGACAGAAGATGGGGAGAATAAGATGAAGGATGGGCACAAACGACAAGAGGTTGGGGGAGAATATGAATAATGGGCACAAATGACAGAAGATGGGACGAATAAGAAGAAAAATGGGCACAAATGACAGAAGATAGGGAGAAAAAGATGAAGAATGGGCACAAATGACAGAAGATAGGGAGAATAAGATGAAAAATTAGCACAAATGACAGAAGATGGGGAGAATGAGATGAAGAATGGGCACAAATGACAAAAGATAGGGAGAATAAGATGAAGAATGGGCACAAATGACAGAAAATGGGGAGAATAAGTTGAAAAATGGGCACGAATGACAGAAGATGGGGAGAATAAGATGAAGGATGGGCACAAATGACAGAAGATGGGGGAGAATAAGATGAATAATGGGCACAAATGACAGAAGATGGGGAAGATTAAGACGAAAAATGTGCACAAATGACAGAAGATGGGGACAAAAAGATGAAAAATGGGCACAAATGACAGAAAATGGGGGGAATAAGACGAAAAATGGGCACAAATGACAGAAGATGGGGAGAATAAGATGAAGAATGGGCACAAATGACAAAAGATAGGGAGAATAAGATGAAGAATGGGCACAAATGACAGATGGGGATTATAAGATGAAAAATGGGCACGAATGACAGAAGATGGGGGGAATAAGACGAAAAATGGGCACAAATGACAGAAGATGGGGAGAATAAGATGAAAAATGGGCACAAATGACAAGATGGAGGAGAATAAGATGAAAAATGGGCACAAATGACAGAAGATGGGGGGATTAAGACGAAAAATGTGCACAAATGACAGAAGATGGGGAGAAAAAGATGAAAAATGGGCACAAATGACAGAAGATGGGGAGAAAAAGATAAAAAATGGGCACAAATGACAGAAGATGGGGGAGAATAAGATGAAAAATGGGCACAAATGACAGAAGATGGCGAGAATAAGATGAAAAATGGGCACAAATGACAGAAGATGGGGAGAATAAGATTAAGAATGGGCACAAATGACAGAAGGTGGGGAGAATAAGATGAATAATGGGCACAAATGACAGAAGATGGGGGAGAATAAGATGAAGAATTGTCACAAACAACAGGAGATGAGGGAGAATAAGATGAATAATGGGCACAAATGACATAAGATGGGGGTGAATAAGATGAATAATTGGCACAGACGATGGGGAGAATAAGATGAAGAATTGTCACAAACAACAGGAGATGAGGGAGAATAAGATGAAGAATTGGCACAAAAGACATAAGATGAGGGAGAATAAGATGAAGAATTGGCACAAACGACAGAAGATGGGGGCGAGGATGAAAAATGGGCACAAACGACAGAAGATGAGGGGGAATAAGATGAAGAATGGGCACAAATGACAGAAGATAGGGAGAATAAGATCAAGAATGAGCACAAATGACAGAAGATGGGGGAGAATAAGATGAAAAATTAGCACAAATGACAGAAGATGGGGAGAATGAGATGAAGAATGGGCACAAATGACAGAAAATGGGGAGAATAAGTTGAAAAATGGGCACGAATGACAGAAGATGGGGAGAATAAGATGAAGGATGGGCACAAACGACAAGAGGTTGGGGGAGAATATGAATAATGGGCACAAATGACAGAAGATGGGACGAATAAGACGAAAAATGGGCACAAATGACAGAAGATGGGGGAGAATAAGATGAATAATGGGCACAAATGACAGAAGATAGGGAGAATAAGATGAAGAATTAGCACAAATGACAGAAGATGGGGAGAATGAGATGAAGAATGGGCACAAATGACAAAAGATAGGGAGAATAAGATGAAGAATGGGCACAAATGACAGAAAATGGGGAGAATAAGTTGAAAAATGGGCACGAATGACAGAAGATGGGGAGAATAAGATGAAGGATGGGCACAAATGACAGAAGATGGGGAGAATAAGATGAAGGATGGGGACAAACGACAAGAGGTTGGGGAGAATATGAATAATGGGCACAAATGACAGAAGATGGGACGAATAAGACGAAAAATGTGCACAAATGACAGAAGATGGGGAAGATTAAGACGAAAAATGTGCACAAATGACAGAAGATGGGGAGAAAAAGATGAAAAATGGGCACAAATGACAGAAGATGGGGGAGAATAAGATGAAGAATGGGCACAAATGACAGATGGGGATTATAAGATGAAAAATGGGCACGAATGACAGAAGATGGGGAGAATAAGACGAAAAATGGGCACAAATGACAGAAGATGGGGAGATAAGATGAAAAATGGGCACAAATGACAGAAGATGGAGGAGAATAAGATGAAAAATGGGCACAAATGACAGAAGATGGGGGGATTAAGACGAAAAATGGGCACAAATGACAGAAGATGGGGAGAATAAGATGAAAAATGGGCACAAATGACAGAAGATGGAGGAGAATAAGATGAAAAATGGGCACAAATGACAGAAGATGGGGGGAATAAGAAGAAAAATGGGCACAAATGACAGAAGATGGGGAGAATAAGATGAAAAATGGGCACAAATGACAGAAGATGGAGGAGAATAAGATGAAAAATGGGCACAAATGACAGAAGATGGGGGGATTAAGACAAAAAATGTGCACAAATGACAGAAGATGGGGAGAAAAAGATGAAAAATGGGCACAAATGACAGAAGATGGGGGAGAATAAGATGAAGAATGGGCACAAATGACAAAAGATAGGGAGAATAAGATGAAGAATGGGCACAAATGACAGAAAATGGGGAGAATAAGTTGAAAAATGGGCACGAATGACAGAAGATGGGGAGAATAAGATGAAGGATGGGCACAAATGACAGAAGATGGGGGAGAATAAGATGAAGAATAGGCACAAATGACAGAAGATAGGGAGAATAAGATGAAGGATGGGGACAAACGACAAGAGGTTGGGGAGAATATGAATAATGGGCACAAATGACAGAAGATGGGACGAATAAGACGAAAAATGTGCACAAATGACAGAAGATGGGGAAGATTAAGACGAAAAATGTGCACAAATGACAGAAGATGGGGAGAAAAAGATGAAAAATGGGCACAAATGACAGAAGATGGGGGAGAATAAGATGAAGAATGGGCACAAATGACAGATGGGGATTATAAGATGAAAAATGGGCACGAATGACAGAAGATGGGGAGAATAAGACGAAAAATGGGCACCAATGACAGAAGATGGGGAGAATAAGATGAAAAATGGGCACAAATGACAGAAGATGGAGGAGAATAAGATGAAAAATGGGCACAAATGACAGAAGATGGGGGGATTAAGACGAAAAATGGGCACAAATGACAGAAGATGGGGAGAATAAGATGAAAAATGGGCACAAATGACAGAAGATGGAGGAGAATAAGATGAAAAATGGGCACAAATGACAGAAGATGGGGGGAATAAGACGAAAAATGGGCACAAATGACAGAAGATGGGGAGAATAAGATGAAAAATGGGCACAAATGACAGAAGATGGAGGAGAATAAGATGAAAAATGGGCACAAATGACAGAAGATGGGGGGATTAAGACGAAAAATGTGCACAAATGACAGAAGATGGGGAGAAAAAGATGAAAAATGGGCACAAATGACAGAAGATGGAGGAGAAAAAGATGAAAAATGGGCACAAATGACAGAAGATGGAGGAGAATAAGATGAAGAATGGGCACAAATGACAGATGGGGATTATAAGATGAAAAATGGGCACGAATGACAGAAGATGGGGGGAATAAGACGAAAAATGGGCACAAATGACACAAGATGGGGAGAATAAGATGAAAAATGGGCACGAATGACAGAAGATGGGGGAGAATAAGATGAATAATGGGCATAAATGACAGAAGATGGGGATTATAAGATGAAAAATGGGCACAAATGACAGAAAATGGGGAGAATAAGACGAAAAATGGGCACGAATGACAGAAGATGGGGAGAATAGAATAAAAGGAGAGTGTAAGGAAGTAAAACTGATGCTTGAGAATGGAAGGTGAAAAAAGAAAAACGGCTATGGATCTCAGTGAGTGGACAGATAGCGGGGCATGGATGACGGTGGGTAGTAAATGTTAACAGTGAGTATAAGACTGGCATGAATGGCAGATAAAAATGAAGGGTGAAAAGAAAAACTGGTGAGGATGTCAGTGAATAAAAAAAACTGGACAAAGATTAAAGTTGACAATGGAAGCGAGAAGATACACTACTCACAAAAAGATTGGGATATTTGGCTTTCAGGTGAAATTTGAGGATGATCCTAAAATGCGCTCCCCTTTCAGGGGAACTTATTGTGACCTTCTCTAAACTTTCGGATGCTCATGTCCAACTGTTCAATATTTCAGGACTTTTTGCACAACTTGCTGTTCTCTAACCAGGAGCTTAATGGCAAAATTCACAAGAGGTGTTTGATCCATTAATCGCCCAATAAATTTAGGGTTCAATTAGAATTGGTATTAAACCGTCCTCCTCATCTGCTGTTCACATTCTGACATCATGAAACCAAGGTGACACCTAACAATTGATCAGCAGCACCGCGCCAATGTGAGGCTTCAGGTAGGAGGTTCTCAGACGGAAGTGACCACTGAGCTTAGAACATCACAGAGTGTCACCAGCAGGTTGTACAGAGACACAGAGAGACTGGAAGAGTCACAGAAAGGCGGAGAAGTGGACATTCTTTGGCCACATCCCACACTGATGACTGCTTCATTGTGACAATGATCTGCAGACCCGGATGGTGAATGCCACACAACTTCAGGCACATTTATGGGAGGTGAGAGGCACCAAGTATCATGTCAGATCATTCAAAACCATTTACATCAATGTGGTCTGCTTGCTAGATGACCTACAATGTACTTGACCACACCACCGGGCACAGGCTTTGTCTACGCTTGATGAGGGATCAGTAGCCTCAGTGCTGGTCACTGATAAATGACGATTCTTGCTGAGCAGAAATGACCATATTGGCCATATAATGGCCAATAACAATGTTAGAGACATCAAGCAGAGCGCTGTGCATCAGCCACTGTTGTGACCAGATGAGCCTTTGGTGGTGGTGGTGTTACAGGGTAAGTCGGTGTGTCTAGTCAGTACAGAACGGCCCTACACTGTGTGAATGGTGCAGTAACCGCTACTACTACTGGAATAACATCATTAATCCAGTCATTGCGCCTCTGCATGAACAACAATTTCATCTTTATGGAGCACAGTGCTCCACCTCATCTAGGTCACATCATTAGGGAGCGGCTGCTGGAGACTGGGGGACCTCAAATGGAGCGACTGCACTTTCTCCAGACCTGAATCCCATAGAAAACCTATGGGATCAGCTGAGTCGCCGTGTAGAGGCCGAAATTCTGTACCCCAGAACCTCAATCACCTGAGGGACATTCTCTGGAGATGTGATGACGGCCATCTTGGTTGTAACTCATCCTTCCCAAGAAGAGATAGGACTAATGATATTTTTAAGTTTACAGAAGCAAAAGGATTTATATTTTAGGAGGAAATGTTCTGTATTATTGTCAAAGGCTCCAATAAGTGGAGGTTACAGAGTCTCGAGAATTGTGTATCCATGTCGCTGGAGTGAACTGTTAGTTTGTATCTTCGGAGCTTGGTTCTCCTCTGCTCCACCTCCTCGTGCAGCAGGTACGATCATACGTCCTTTATAGGTAACTAAATAAAATGGCACTGGATGGAGCGAGCGCCACAAAATAAAGGACTTTGCGTTAAAGTCGCTCTGCACGTGGCGCCTGCTCCTCCGTCCTAGAAGGAGATTGAAAGCGTGCCATCTGCTTTTATGAAATCATATAGAAGACGTGAGAGAAGTGACTCTCTCCCAGGAGGACTTTTATTTTTCCATATATCACTTGTAGATAACGATCTCCAAGACTTGAAATGTCTTCCCTTCTAGGATCCGAGGTGGCGGAATTCCCTAACTCTAGCTCTGCATATAATAAAGGGGCAAGCGCCTTTACGTTTCTGCTTATGTCCTTGAGAACTGACAGATGAAGGCATTGTCCGGGGTCCATGAGCGCATTATATTGGGCTGTCTAATTACTTCCATGTTATTAATTGAACCCACTACAGTCCTCTTGATTAAGTGATACGTTTCCAAATTCCGCGCTCTTCCAGTCATGTGACTGCTGCAGCCAATCCTAGCAGTGCTATGACATCTAAACACAGCAGACATTGCGTCCTGGCCTCTAGGGGGCGCTCTTAGTTGAGTATGCCTGTATTTTGTTTACTTTCAAACCCTTTTTTATTATTTTAAAAGCATCAATGCCTATCTTATATTTTCCTTTTCAGACAAACCCTTTAATGTCCGCCACTCCTGTGCCCATTATGAAACTATACGTGTATGTGAGGGACCAATCTTCTTACTTGATAAATAATATGATTTTGGCTGCAGCTACTATTGGAATGTGCTAACCACATAAAGATATATACTGCTAACATTGAAATTAATGGGAGAATTATAAATCTGTATGTAGTGAGCTCCCCCTAGTGGTGACTGTATAAATCTGTATGTAGTGAGGTCCCTCTAGTGGTGGCTGTATAAATCTGTATGTAGTGAGCTCCCTCTAGTGGTGGCTGTATAAATCTGTATGTAGTGATCTCCCTCTAGTGTTGGCTGTATAAACTGTATGTAGTGAGCTCCCCCTAGTGGTGACTGTATAAATCTGTATGTAGTGAGCTCCCCCTAGTGGTGGCTGTATAAATCTGTATGTAGTGAGCCCCCTCTAGTGGTGGCTGTATAAATCTGTATGCAGTGAGCTCCCCCTATTAGTCGCTGTATAAATCTATGTAGTGAGCTCCCTCTAGTGGTGGCTGTATATATCTGTATGTAGTGAGCTCCCTCTAGTAGTGGTTGTATAAATCTGTATGCAGTGAGCTCCCCCTATTAGTGGCTGTATAAATCTGTATGTAGTGAGCTCCCTCTAGTGGTGGCTGTATAAATCTGTATGTAGTGAGCTCCCCCTAGTGGTGGTTGTATAAATCTGTATGTAGTGAGCCCCCTCTAGTGGTGGCTGTATAAATCTGTATGTAGTGAGCTCCATCTAGTGGTGGCTGTATAAATCTGTATGTAGTGAGCCCCCTCTAGTGGTGGCTGTATAAATCTGTATGTAGTGAGCTCCCCTAGTGGTGGCTGTATAAATCTGTATGTAGGGAGCTCCCTCTAGTGGTGGCTGTATAAATCTGTATGTAGTGAGCTCCCTCTAGTGGTGGCTGTATAAATCTGTATGTAGTGAGCTCCCTCTAGTGGTGGCTGTATAAATCTGTATGTAGTGAGCTCCCTCTAGTGGTGGCTGTATAAATCTGTATGTAGTGAGCTCCTCCTAGTGGTGGCTGTATAAATCTGTATGTAGTGAGCTCTCTCTGGTGGTGGCTGTATAAATCTATATGTAGTGAGCTCCCTCTAGTGGTGGCAGTATAAATCTGAATGTAGTGAGCTCCCTCTAGTGGTGGCTGTATAAATCTGTATGTAGTGAGCTCCCTCTAGTGGTGGCTGTATAAATCTGTATGTAGTGAGCCCCCTCTAGTGGTGGCTGTATAAATCTGTATGTAGTGAGCTCCCTCTAGTGGTGGCTGTATAAATCTATATGTAGTGAGCTCCCTCTAGTGGTGGCTGTATAAATCTGTATGTAATGAGCTCTCCCCTAGTGGTGACTGTATAAATCTATATGTAGTGAGCTCCCTCTAGTGGTGGCTGTATATATCAGTATGTAGTGAGCTCCCTCTAGTGGTGGCTGTATAAATCTGTATGTAGTGAGCTCCCTCTAGTGGTGGCTGTATATATGTGTAATTAATAATCTCCCCCCAATGGTAGCAGTATAAATCTGCATGCAGTGGCAGTGTTACCGTACACAGGGAAGTGTTTATCTGTTGGCCAGCAATCTCATATTTCTAAGGTCATTATGATCTATTAATGTCAGCCTCAGCCCTGATAATTATCTATGGCGCACGGAGCAGTTGTGCAATCCTGGCATCAGGCGCTGTCATTTCCTCATAAGAAATATGAATATTCTGCGGTGTTGCGGCGCGGCGGCCGGGCCAGCACATTGCATGGACAATCATGAGGATTTGGAATTAAGTGTAATTTACAAGTGTAGAGAAAACATTACGGCGTGACGGTGGAGCCGCAACCAACTCCATTAAATCCTGATGAATCAGAGACGCCCGTCCCAGTGTCAAGTATGAGATCCTAATCAGTTTATAAAGGCGGAGAAGAGAGGAACGCAAAACACATTCTCTGCGGCAAATTAGGGACTCAACAAAAAAACAAGTGTGATCTGATTGTCATCTCCTAATGAAATGCATTAGGCCTTAACCCCTTCACTGCTGAGCCACACCAGAGAGATATAACATTCCGGCGCAAATCAGGATCAGATGCTAAAATGACCTCGGAGTCATTGATTCTGCTGCCATTTAACGCAAGAGGGAGAATGAATGCAAATCCTCCAAAACTGGCCCCTGTGATGAATCCGGCAGAGCGTGGGCAAGGATACGGGTACAGATGAGGCTGCTGTGGGGAAAATTGGGCTATGTACTTCTGGTTTGGATGGTACCACAATGAGGAGGATTGGTTGTTCTTTCCTACGTGGCTCTTAGGGTTTCATATAGAGTATATGTGATATATGCATGTGGAAAATGTTACTAGGTTTGGCTTATGGACGCAATTTGTGTCCCTGAGAAAAAGTCTCCATTTGCCTCATTATAAAATCAGAGTTCCCTATGCAGTTTTCTTCTGTCTCGCACAGCTGTAAATATAATGTCTAAGTCCAGGTAGTTCCCAGTTAGTTTCCTTCCCCCTCTGGCAGCTGTAAATATAATGCTGAGTCCAGGTAGTGCCCAGTTAGTCTCCTTCCCCCTCTGCCAGCTGTAAATATAATGCTGAGTCCAGGTAGTTCCCAGTTAGTCTCCTTCCCTCTCTGGCAGCCCTAAATATGATCACGAGTCCAGGTAGTTCCCAGTTAGTTTCCTTCCCCCTCTGGCAGCTGTAAATATAATGCTGAGTCCAGGTAGTTCCCAGTTAGTCTCCTTCCCCCTCTGGCAGCTGTAAATATATTGCCGAGTCCAGTTAGTTCCAAGTTTGTCTCCATCATCCTCTGGCAGCTGTAAATATAATGCCGGTGTGACAGGATCTGCTTTGTCCCTGACAAGCAGCGGCCAGAAGACATTCAAATTGTCTGTTGTTCAGTGAACAGAGGATCACTAAGCCAAAGATAGCAGGAGGGTCTGACTGTGCGGAGATGACTGAGCATGTGCGTCCACCAGAACTCAGGTTAGGTGGACATACACATACACTTTGTACACCAGGTGGCGCCATCATATGTACGTAAATGTCAGAATTCTTCATTAGATTGTTATAATCAGAGCTGGCCTTAGGGTGGGGCACACTGAGCAATCACCAGGGGCCCGCGGCGACTTGGGGCCCCCGACATCTACAACAGGAGCTACACTGATAATAGCATTATCAGTGCAATGTTGGGACTGCTTGAGGACTTTTGGTGACATTACAATCATTATTGGTCATGTGACCATGATGTCACTACAGGTCTTGTCCTCTGCAGGAATTTAGGACCTTTGGAGACATCACGATTATGTTCCTTCTATGATTTCTATAAGAGACTGTTGTGGGCATGGCATGCTGCATGGCCTGTGCAGAGCTTAAAGTGCAGGGAAGGAAGGGAAGAGGTGAGCTGTGACATCAACTATTGTGAATGGTGGATCCTATGTTATCTGCTGTACTTAGGTGTTATCAGTCATTGTACAAGAGGAGGAGGTGGTGAGTTGTGACATCGTCTATTGTGAATGGTGGATATTGGTTATCTACTGTATATATAGGTTTTACCAGTCATTGTACATGAGGGGAGGAGGGGAGCTGTGACATCGCCTATTGTCAATGGTGGATCCTGTGTTATCTACTGTATATAGAGGTGTTCTCAGTCATTGTACAGGAGGAGGAGGTGGTGGGCTGTGATATCACTTATTGTGAATGGTGAATTCTGTGTTATTTACTGAATATAGAGATATTATTAGTCATTGTACAGAAGGAGGAGGAGGTGAGCTGTGACATCACTTATTGTGAATGGTGAATCCTGTGTTATCTACTGTATATACAGGTGTTACCAGTCATTGTACATGAGGGGAGGAGGTGAGAATATTAGATTTAGTGGCCAGATTGAAAATTACAACTTTTTAGGATACTTTTAATATAGTAATAAGAACAAAAGAACAATCACAAAACAATGTGTAAAACTATATGTAATATAAAGGTCCATTTAAAATGTTAGAATAATCCTGTCACCAGATTTTACAATGCAAACTACATACACTATTATATCTCTGAGATCTGATTAGACTGATGACCGAATGATAGAATAATCCTACATGAATGTTGGACTGGCTCTTGCCTCTCCAGCCTGACTGTCAGCTCCTCAGTGTCCCTCCTCCCTGCAGCTGCTGAGATCTCACACTGCTCGGTACAAGCTGCAGCTGTCAGTCACTAAATACATTTGAACTTGTGAGCTTTCACTCTTCAGCTGGACTCCTAGGACGGTCATCTTAATATCATCATCAGCCATTCTGACATGGTTTTTCAAAGGACGTTCACCAGCATCAGGTCCAGTATATATTTAGTTAAATATCCAGTAATAAATAACACATACAATTTGTATAGTGAAATCTAATGGCAGATGTGATTGAACCGTCATGTGGATATTACTATATAACAGCGCAAGAAATTCCAAACTATAGAATGTAAATATTGTTAATAAATACTAAAATATTTTTTGTACGTCTTTGTGATGAATTTTGCTGTGAATCTCAAGCATTTCTTCATGTCCATACTGCATCGCTGTGAAGAATGGCTTTAGCTGAGAAATGTTCCCTACCAAACCTCCGAGTGCTTCCAGCTCTTGTATTCCCCGCATAGAACTATAATTGGCCAATTAACATCTGCATATTACAATGTAAACGATAACCGCCATCTGCTCAGGAGCACTGTCACTGCGCTGCTGCAGGACACGCCATACATTACAGCCGTCCCTTCTGCAACATCCATGCTCTGCAGCAAAGACCGGAACCACTGCAATGGCCGACAATCGCGGGGGCTGTTACTCACATGTGACATCGAAATACTCTGCTTTATATTCGACCTGTGCAAGGATAAGCAGAACTCGCCAAGACCGAGAACCAAAGCAGTGGGCAGGAATAGTAGTCAGAGGGCGTGCAGATCGAGCCAAGTCGTCAGCTGCAGGCCGTGTGCACACAGTGCTTCTTTAGCACATTTTTTGATGCTTCTTTAGCGCATTTTTTGATGCTTCTTTAGCGCATTTTTTGATGCTGCTTTAGTGCATTTTTTATGCTTCTTTAGAGCATTTTTGATGCTGCTTTAGTGCATTTTTTATGCTTCTTTAGCGCATTTTTGATGCTTCTCTAGCGCATTTTTTGATGCTTCTTTAGCACATTTTTTGATGCTTCTTTAGCGCATTTTTTGATGCTTCTTTAGCACATTTTTTGATGCTTCTTTAGCGCATTTTTTGATGCTTCTTTAGCGCATTTTTTGATGCTGCTTTAGTGCATTTTTATGCTTCTTTAGAGCATTTTTGATGCTTCTTTAGCGCATTTTTTCATGTTTCTTTAGTGCATTTTTTATGCTTCTTTAGCGCATTTTTGATGCTTCTTTAGCGCATTTTTTATGCTTCTTTAGCTCATTTTTGATGCTTCTTTAGCGCATTTTTGATGCTTCTTTAGCGCATTTTTTGATGCTGCTTTAGTGCATTTTTTATGCTTCTTTAGCTCATATTTGATGCTTCTTTAGCGCATTTTTGATGCTTCTTTAGCGCATTTTTTTATGCTTCTTTAGCGCATTTTTTTATGCTTCTTTAGTGCGGTTTTGTCACAAAATGGGAATCCTGGAGTTAAGGGCAGACGTTAAGTTTTTTCTCTTTGCAGATTTGGTGCAGAAAATAATCTGTAGCGTGTCCATTCTTTTAGCATTTTTGAAAGCAAGGAAAAATTGCTGCAAAAAAAAGACAAAAAAACACAGCAAAGTCAATACAAAAAGTTGCAACCCTATACTCAACGTGAGCACATACCGGTAAACCGTGTATCATGGCGACTGGTATGTATCACGAGGGTGGTGTAAATCCAGATGTCCACTCTAGTACCTGTAATGCCACAAGGCTTATTAAGGCATTCCAGGGACAGGTTTACGGGTAGCTGGAGAGATGGTTGGGTCTGGCTATCCACATACCTCCGTCCATGGGTGTGTCTCATATGTACAGACAGGCTTGGGCGTAGATCTGTGTGCTCATTAGTGATCGGCAGGAATTAGACCATGTGCGCACGTGTGCGTTTTGCATGCGTTTACGCGGCGCTTTGCACTGCAGCGTAAACACATGCATTCTGCATCCCCAGCAAAGTCTATGTAACTTGTGCAAAATCCATGCGCACGTTGCGTTTTAGAACGCAGCGATTTGCATGCTGAAATTTATGGCCGAATCGCTGCGTTCTAAAAAGCAACATGTCGCTTCTTTTGTGCGTTTTGGATGCTTTTCCCTCTCTGTCTATGGCAGAGCAAGCCTCCAGAACGCATCCGGAATGCATGAATTCTGCATCCATTCCGCATTCAAAATACTTCCAAAACGCAGCTTTTTGTCAGAGTTTTGAAACGCACATGCAGTGAAAAAACGCTGCGGAATATTTGTCACGGCAGAACACAGACGTGCGCACATAGCCTTAATCTCTGCAAGCTTGCTGGTTACCTCCTGGATCATATGTTGTGGGAGACCTATCACAGTTACTCCCCACCTTTTTAAGATGGTGTCTTCCCATGCTGACTATAGCTTTTGCTAATTTGATCTGTGTGCTGTTGTGTTCCAGTTGCTGGTGATTTATTGTGTGCTGTGGAAATCATCTCGTCATCTGGTTATTTCCTTCTCCTCTTTATTTCCTCTTTATCACGTATTGTCATACCTGCTTGTGTGTGATAGAGCTTTGACTTCCATTATTTGTCTATATCTGTGGGTTCAACCACTCCTGTCTCAAACCTCCTCTGGGTTGCGGGAGAGGGGGTATAAGATCAGGGCTTGCCAGGAGCAGGGCAAGTATGGTGACTCAGACATCTTCACCACTAGAGGTATCTCTGGGATTAGGGACAGCTAGCCTGAGGATCAGTCTAAGAGCCCTGGTCCTGTTATCCTCTTACACCCCGTGACAGCAACCATCCGCTGTACACACTGTGCTAAAGACGACGTCATACCGGACCAATGCTTACATTCTGAGAATGTGGCACCTTCGTTAATTATTAAGTTCTATATTTGCTATTTTACACATTTTTAATTACTTGGGGTTTTTTTTCAAAGTGGACAACCCCTTTAAGGTAACGTAACATTAGGTAATCTAAAGTACGTAAGGGAGGACCTTGATTTTGGGTACATCACTCTGGAGTCTGGATACATTATTCTTTACTATCCACATTGTATCAGTTTTGGAGGTGTCCTGGGTTCCTGGCGCTCAATGTCTTATATCTTGAGCCTTTCTTTTTGACCAGCGCTCCTGCATCTATAAGATTACCTAGAATTCCAGGAAAAGTCTCCACCGTTGGATCCCAGCACACCGCGTTGAGTAGATGATAATCTGTGTCCAAGACTCAGACATGAGATGACTTGATCTTCTACAGATACCAAGGACATGTTTGTGTTTCGCAGGAAGATTGATGACCCGGCTGACATGTTTTTTCTTGGCTATCGCTGTCATGAGGGGAAATATCATGCAGTCGTGTATACACGCCTTGGAGAACATCTCAAGCAGCTCCCTGTTTTCCTCATCACAGGCGTACGTCTTGGTACCACACATCAATCACTGGCTGGAAAGCTGACTTAATAAGTCTCCTGCTCTTACCAAGAATGAAAGATGGAGACATGGAGAACACGTAGACCACTTGTGTGATCTTATCTAATTATTTTGCCGAGCTCCTATAGATTACTCATGTGTTTCAACCCCCCAACTACTCCGCTATAAACCACAGGTCCATCCGAAAGGAATTCTATGCTACATCGGCAGATGGCGCCGGGCCGGGATATCAGTCCTGTTCCTCATATTAATGGACTCATAATTAATAAGTGGCAGTAGGACACAAATACTAATTGGCGTTTGGCTTGGGAAGTGGTCATTGAGACAGGATTCCTCTGCTTTGGGCTTCTTTAATGTTGAGCAATTTACCACGTTTGCTCCCAAGATGACAAATAAGAGACAGAGGAAGTAAGCTCCACCCCTCTGGCTCATTAAGAGTCAGGACTACAGTGAAATGTGTCATTTGACCTCATATTATCTTTCTACTTTGCTCTGGGGTCTATTGGTTCTCAATAAGGAGCCGTAGGTGGTATATAGAGACTTACAGACAATACTGTCACAGTCGTGTGTTATGATCCGGAACCATGGAAGACCACCATAAATCATTGGTAAAAAGTGACAAGAGCATTGGCAACTAATCTGGCAGCCATCCCCTTACTAACCATCAACACTAGAAGTAGCCGAGGGGTGAACTAACATCCTGTGCACCGCGAACCCAGCCGGAGAACTAGCTATCCTAAAGGAAGGAAAGATGAATAACTCTCTGCCTTATAAATAGACCGCAAAGGTATAGCAAGCCCCCCACATTCAAAGACTGCGGTGATATAGGAAAACACGATACACAGATAGATGACAGGATTAGCAAAAGGTGAGGCCCCACTAACTAAATAGGACAGGAAAGAGACTGATGGTGGCCAGAGAAAAACCCTACAAAAATCAAAAAACCTGATAGTACAAAAAGCCCTCAGATCGCTGGATCTGAACTCCGTCCTATACCAGGCGCTCTTGTCATACCAATGAACAGAAAGCAGGAACCATTACAAATTCAAGAAGCAACAAACACATGGACTTATACGAGCAATACGCCAAACATAGCTGCAGGGAGCTTCCCAGCTAAGCAACTGAGAGGGAAGATTCCTGCATGCAAATAAACTGAAAACAACCACAGCAAATGACAAACTCAGATAAGAGCAAAAAGAACCAAACAACAAATAAAGAGCCAAGCACTTATCTAGGGTAGATGTGGTGTGGAGCAGAATGAAGCAGGCTGGTGATCAAAGAACAACTGACATCCGGCATAGCCTGCTAGCAGACCAAGGTTTAAATAGGCAGAGAGTTAGCAATGGAAACGCCCATTGCTCAACACACCTGGTCTCTGTCCAAACCATTCCTGGCCACAAGAGGGAGCCCCACAGCAGCAAAAGCATAACTGATATTCACAACAGTCATGTCTCATTCCAATCTGGGACTCTATATTTAAATGTTGTTTTGATTCTCTTGGTGCTTAAACAGTTAATCTCAGTTTTGCTGCCAGCAGCTTCCCAGCAGTGCTTGTCAGCTGCAGCCCCTTTGTGTTTAAGTAGCAATGTTTCCCAGAAATCCTTGCTGATTATACAAAAACCTTTGTATTCTGGCCGCCTTGGTGGAAGGAGCTGCTGTGGTTTCATCCTAAAGTCGTATCTTATCCATGTTGGTTGTTATTCCCCTGTTTGTCTCACCTACCCCTGTGTTGTATTAGTGCAGCAGTGGGTCTAGTGAGCCTTACCTTCCCACTCACTAACCAGGGCTTACTGCAAGGCCTCTCAGGGCTTCAGGTTCCTACTCTGCTACAGATGCGGAATCTATAAAGGGTCTGGCTAGGAGTTCAGGGTACAGCAGCAGATAAGGGCAGGAGGTGTCCCATCCACCCTCTCACTAGTGCCAGGGCCCACCGTTGTTATTGTATTCCCGGTGTCCCTTTTGTTTGAGTTGTTGTTCTGGAGTGTTTTCATTGGGTGTCAGACATCTGTTGGTCGAAACGTGCGTGCCACGCTTAAAGAGTGACAAATACTTAATGGAAAAAAAGTATGAAAATTACCCAAAGGAAAGATATATAGCTCTCAAGTACCAGCCATTGGAGCTTCACTTTATAAGTCATGTTCTTCAAAAAGACTTACAAAATGGCTTACTAGATTAACTGTTTCAGGGCACTCGCTGCCTGTCAGTGCAGTGTGGGGGACTGCTTGCCTGGATAAGACGTGTTTGTTAAAGCTCCAGGGTAGAGGGGTTGCATGTGTAGGGGGAATAACTGTCAACTGTATAGCGAAATACTAAAGTAGAGGCAGCAAGTGCTCAACCTAAATAGATTCTCCAAGTATTTCTGCAGTTATAGATCCTATTGACGTGGATCAATTGCATCCTCTAGTTCTCTAGTTTTGCAATTTCTTGCTCTGCCTTATTTTCCCCTATACATACATTCTTGGCTCAATGGAGCATATCTGTGTTTTTACTGGTTGTAAGGGAATAAAATTCTTGACATATTCTTCTGACAGTGACTTATCTCCTGAGAGTATAAAGGATTGGGCATACTGAATCCCAACATGCTCAATTCTTCTCACCCCAGCCATTGATGATGGGACTGGGCAGGCAAATACTTATTAGATACAGTCAAAAAACATGTTGGCACCTTTGAAATTGTACCATAAAATGAAGTAGTTCTCCAAGAAAATTATTGCAATTACATATGTTTTGTTATACACATGTTTATTTCCTTTGTGTGAAGGGGCTCACAATGGAGCACATTATACCAGGAAGGGGCAAAGGGTGGATGACTTTATTTCAGGACAGGGACAGGACCAGAGACATTATTACAGGATTGGATGGAGACATTATGCCAGGAAAGGGCTCATAATGGAGGACATTATACCAGGAAGGGGCACAGGGTGGATGACCTTATTTGAGAATTGGGCCAAGGATCACAGACATTATTACAGGATGGAAGGGAGACATTAAACCAAGAAGGGGCTTATAATGGAGGACAGTATACCAGGAAGGGGCAAAGGGTGGATGACGTTATTTCAGGACCCAGGATCAGGGACATTATTACAAGATGGGATGGAGACATTATACCAGGAAGGGGCTCATAATAGAGCACATTATACCAGGAAGCAGCAAAAAGTGGATGACATTATTTCAGGACAGGGCCAGGATCACGGACATTATTACAGTATGGCAGAGAGACATTAAACCAGAAAGGCGTTAATAATGGAGGACATTATACCAGGAAGAAGCAAAGAGTGGATGACATTTATTTCAGGACGGGGCCAGGATCACGGACATTATTACAGTATGGGAGGGAGACATAAAACCAGGAAGGGGCTCATAATGGAGGACATTATACCAGGAAGGGGCAAAGAGTGGAGACATTATTACATGGTGGCATTATTACATGGGGGTAAACACACATGTCTTCATAGGATCTGTAACGCTATAAGGACCCATACATCTGACAAATATGCGAGTGGAAGCTGAGGTCCAAATTTTTCACCAGTCCAATCAGACTTTATTTACACCACTGATTAAGACCCTTATCACATTAAAGGGGTTTTCTAGGCCAGAAATAACTTTTCAGCAGGCTTTGTAGTATACCAAATCCTAGGGTACATTATACTCATTATTAAGATTCGTCTCTTCTTGCCAGATTGAGCTGTCATCACGTGACCACACATGCAATTTACATACTTGTAATCACGTGCCGACTAACTTCTCATCCACTTTTCTCAATGGATCATCATTGAAAAAAGAAAGAGAAGTTAGTCGACAAGAAATGGAATATGAGTGGTCATGTGTCAACGGCCTGAACAGGGAAGGACACACTGTTAAGATTCAGCACGATGCACTGACTGCCTAAAGCTAACCCTGGCCTTGAAAACTCCTTTAAAACTTCAAAAAGGTACATAGATTTGACAGAATGACATGTTTTTTAGCATAAGGCATAGTAATTAGGCAAGTTAAAAAAAAGTGAAAAGCAAAAAATGATCAGACTACACAGGTGTTATTTGTAGTCTGTTACCATGGAGACACATAGGTCTGAATAGAAACTGCAGACACAAAACGGGAGACAATTTGTAACAAGAACTGTCTTTTGAAGTTTCATTGGAAGCAGGAAATGAAGAAAACAAAAACAGATAAAATAAATATTTATGGTGCAAATAATAGTGCTGAGATGAGCGGCACCCTTGCTCTGCACTTGAATATTATTATGGTTTTTATTATTCATTTTATTGCAAAAACAATCTGACTTTTGGGCATTTTTGTTGTTCTTTGAGTTCTTGGTATAATCTCAGTCATGTGACGTTTAATTCTTCTGATATATACGTGTGAGTCACCGCTCGGGGGGGAACGTGACCTTCCTCCGGGTTTATGGCTGTAATGACATTTTTCTGCTATTTTCTTGGCTCCAGACTCCATCTCTGTATTAAATATGCGAAGTGGGAATTACACGTGGTCTTGTCTTATAGAGCGTGGAGCCCGAGCATGTATTCTGTGTATAAATAACCCACCGTTATTATTCCGCTGGTAGCGGCTGGCTGCACCGACGCCTAATATATTGTATAATGGGGCAGAGCATGCTCACTACAGAAGGGGATCTTCCAGGAAAAAATATTCTTACAATGGATCGCGGTTTTATTTAGGAGTGGTCATTTAGTCATCGCGTGTTAGCAGGGCTGTATTTTGCCTTCGTGCTGCCCTAGGCACTTTAAGTGGTCGCGCCCCTTAGTGACAACGTAAAACTGAGTTTTCGCACACGACATCTGTTTAAGGCAGATCTACTCTGTAGCACACTTTAAAAAGTATCAATAAGAAACGAACCCCCCCCAATGGGAATCACCACAGGCACATCAAAACATAGCATGAGTATAAAATATTCCCACCACACCGTCCCCACTTATATACTGTGACTGTCACACTGCCCCTAATAAACACCACACTGCCCTCCCTTATAAACTACTGTATATCCACCACACCTTCCTCGATTATGAAATATGATCTGTACATTGTGAGGAGGGAGCAGCATGATGTGAGGACAATGTCCCATGCATGCTGCCCCCTCCTCACAATGTCCCATGCATGCTGCCCCCTCCTCACAATGTCCCATGCATGCTGCTCCCTCCTCACAATGTCCCATGCTTTCTGCCCCCTCCTCACAATGTCCCATGCATGCTGCCCCCTCCTCACAATGTCCCTTGCATGCTGCCCCCTCCTCACAATGTCCCTTGCATGCTGCCCCCTCCTCACAATGTCCCATGCATGCTGCCCCCTCCTCACAATGTCCCATGCATGCTGCTCCCTCCTCACAATGTCCCTTGCATGCTGCCCCCTCCTCACAATGTCCCTTGCATGCTGCCCCCTCCTCACAATGTCCCATGCATGCTGCCCCCTCCTCACAATGTCCCATGCATGCTGCCCCCTCCTCACAATGTCCCTTGCATGCTGCCCCCTCCTCACAATGTCCCTTGCATGCTGCCCCCTCCTCACAATGTCCCATGCATGCTGCCCCCTCCTCACAATGTCCCATGCATGCTGCTCCCTCCTCACAATGTCCCTTGCATGCTGCCCCCTCCTCACAATGTCCCTTGCATGCTGCCCCCTCCTCACAATGTCCCATGCATGCTGCCCCCTCCTCACAATGTCCCATGCATGCTGCCCCCTCCTCACAATGTCCCATGCATGCTGCCCCCTCCTCACAATGTCCCATGCATGCTGCTCTCTCCTCACAATGTCCCATGCATGCTGCCCCCTCTTCACAATGTCCCATGCATGCTGCTCCCTCCTCACAATGTCCCATGCATGCTGCCCCTCCTCACAATGTCCCATGCATGCTGCTCCCTCCTCACAATGTCCCATGAATGCTGCTCCCTCCTCACAATGTCTCATGCATGCTGCCCCCTCCTCACAATGTCTCATGTATGCTGCTCCCGCCTCACAATGTCCCATGCATGCTGCTCCCTCCTCACAATGTCCCATGCATGCTGCCCCCTCCTCACAATGTCTCATGTATGCTGCTCCCGCCTCACAATGTCCCATGCATGCTGCTCCCTCCTCACAATGTCCCATGCATGCTGCTCCCTCCGCACAATGTCTCATGCTTGATGCTCCCTCCTCACAATGTCCCATGCATGCTGCTCCTTCCTCACAATGTCCCATGCATGCTGCTCCCTCCTCACAATGTCTCATGCATGCTGCCCCCTCCTCAGTGTCCCATGCATGCTGCCCCCTTCTCACAATGTCCCATGCATGCTGCCCCCTCCTCACAATGTCTCATGCATGCTGCCCCCTCCACAGTGTCCCATGCATGCTGCCCCCTTCTCACAATGTCCCATGCATGCTGCCCCCTCCTCACAATGTCTCATGCATGCTGCCCCCTCCACAGTGTCCCATGCATGCTGCCCCCTTCTCACAATGTCCCATGCATGCTGTCCCTCTCCATGAGCTCCTAATGCTGCCTTCCTCTTTTCCATAATGAGACCTTCATGTTGCCCCACTCATGCTAAGACCACCACACTAACGCTTATGCTGAGACCCCCCACACACACACTACCCCACTCTTGATATTGACTCCCCTACATTGCTCCACTCCATACTGATCCCACACATGCTGCCCCTTCTTCACAATGAGCTCCCAATGCTGCCCCCTCTTATTCTGAGTCCTTACACTCCCCCCACCCAATCGATTTTGTCATTGCACTATCCCTCATCCCTTGTCATTTGTCTCTAGCATTAGCCCCTCTCTCCCACTCCCCCAGCATCAGCCTCTCTCCCCCAGCATCAGCCTCTATCTTCCCTCAGCATCAGCCTCTCTTCCCCAGTCTCAGCCTTTGCCTCCCCCCAGCCTCAGCCTGCCCCAGTCTCCGCCTCAGCCTCCCTCCAGCCTCCCTCCAGTCTCAGCCTCAGCCTCCCTCAAGTCTCAGCCTCAGCCTCCCTCCAGTCTCAGCCTCAGCCTCCCTCCAGCCTCCCCCCAGTCTCTGCCTCTGCCTCCCTCCAGCCTCCCCCCAGTCTCTGCCTCTGCCTCCCTCCAGCCTCCCCCCAGTCTCAGCCTCAGCCTCCCTCCAGTCTCAGCCTCAGCCTCCCTCCAGCCTCCCCCCAGTCTCAGCCTCAGTCTCCCTCCAGCCTCCCCCCAGTCTCAGCCTCCCTCCAGTCTCAGCCTCTGCCTCCCTCCAGCCTCCCCCCAGTCTCTGCCTCCCTCCAGCCTCCCCCCAGTCTCTGACTCTGCCTCCCTCCAGCCTCCCCCCAGTCTCTGCCTCTGCCTCCCTCCAGCCTCCCCCCCAGTCTCTGCCTCTGCCTCCCTCCAACCTCCCCCCAGTCTCAGCCTCTGCCTCTCTCCAGTCTCAGCCTCTGCCTCCCTCCAGCCTCCCCCCAGTCTCAGCCTCTGCCTCCCTCCAGTCTCAGCCTCTGCCTCCCTCCAGTCTCTGCCTCTGCCTCCCTCCAGCTTCCCCCCAGTCTCTGCCTCTGCCTCCCTCCAGCCTCCCCCCAGTCTCTGCCTCTGCCTCCCTCCAGCCTCCCCCCAGTCTCTGCCTCTGCCTCCCTCCAGCCTCCCCCCAGTCTCTGCCTCTGCCTCCCTCCAGCCTCCCCCCAGTCTCTGCCTCTGCCTCCCTCCAGCCTCCCCCCAGTCTCAGCCTCTGCCTCTCTCCAGCCTCCCCCCAGTCTCAGCCTCTGCCTCCCTCCAGCCTCCCCCCAGTCTCAGCCTCTGCCTCTCTCCAGCCTCCCCCCAGTCTCAGCCTCTGCCTCCCTCCAGCCTCCCCCCAGTCTCTGCCTCCCTCCAGCCTCCCCCCAGTCTCTGCCTCTGCCTCCCTCCAGCCTCCCCCAGTCTCAGCCTCTGCCTCCCTCCAGCCTCCCCACAGTCTCAGCCTCTGCCTCCCTCAGTCTCAGCCTCTGCCTCCCTCCAACCTCCCCCCAGTCTCAGCCTCTGCCTCCCTCCAGCCTCCCCCCAGTCTCTGCCTCTGCCTCCCTCCAGCCTCCCCCCAGTCTCTGCCTCTGCCTCCCTCCAGCCTCCCCCAGTCTCAGCCTCTGCCTCCCTCCAGCCTCCCCACAGTCTCAGCCTCTGCCTCCCTCCAGTCTCAGCCTCTGCCTCCCTCCAGCCTCCCCCCAGTCTCAGCCTCTGCCTCCCTCCAGTCTCAGCCTCTGCCTCCCTGCAGTCTCTGCCTCTGCCTCCCTCCAGCCTCCCCCCAGTCTCTGCCTCTGCCTCCCTCCAGCCTCCCCCCAGTCTCAGCCTTTGCCTCCCTCCAGCCTCTTCCCAGTCTCTGCCTCTGCCTCCCTCCAGCCTCCCCCCAGTCTCTGCCTCTGCCTCCCTCCAGCCTCCCCCAGTCTCAGCCTCTGCCTCCCTCCAGCCTCCCCACAGTCTCAGCCTCTGCCTCCCTCCAGTCTCAGCCTCTGCCTCCCTCCAACCTCCCCCCAGTCTCAGCCTCTGCCTCTCTCCAGTCTCAGCCTCTGCCTCCCTCCAGCCTCCCCCCAGTCTCAGCCTCTGCCTCCCTCCAGTCTCAGCCTCTGCCTCCCTCCAGTCTCTGCCTCCCTCCAGCCTCCCCCCAGTCTCTGCCTCAGCCTCCTTCCAGCCTCCCCCCAGTCTCTGCCTCTGCCTCCCTCCAGCCTCCCTCCAGTCTCAGCCTCTGCCTCCCTCCAACCTCCCCCCAGTCTCAGCCTCTGCCTCTCTCCAGTCTCAGCCTCTGCCTCCCTCCAGCCTCCCCCCAGTCTCAGCCTCTGCCTCCCTCCAGTCTCAGCCTCTGCCTCCCTCCAGTCTCTGCCTCTGCCTCCCTCCAGCCTCCCCCCAGTCTCTGCCTCTGCCTCCCTCCAGCCTCCCCCCAGTCTCTGCCTCTGCCTCCCTCCAGCCTCCCCCCAGTCTCTGCCTCTGCCTCCCTCCAGCCTCCCCACAGTCTCTCCCTCTGCCTCCCTCCAGTCTCCCCCCAGTCTCAGCCTCTGCCTCCCTCCAGCCTCCCCCCAGTCTCTGCCTCTGCCTCCCTCCAGCCTCCCCCCAGTCTCAGCTTCTGCCTCTCTCCAGCCTCCCCCAGTCTCAGCCTCTGCCTCCCTCCAGCCTCCCCCCAGTCTCTGCCTCCCTCCAGCCTCCCCCCCAGTCTCTGCCTCTGCCTCCCTCCAGCCTCCCCCAGTCTCAGCCTCTGCCTCCCTCCAGCCTCCCCACAGTCTCAGCCTCTGCCTCCCTCCAGTCTCAGCCTCTGCCTCCCTCCAGCCTCCCCCCAGTCTCAGCCTCTGCCTCTCTCCAGTCTCAGCCTCTGCCTCCCTCCAGCCTCCCCCCAGTCTCAGCCACTGCCTCCCTCCAGTCTCAGCCTCTGCCTCCCTCCAGTCTCTGCCTCCCTCCAGCCTCCCCCCAGTCTCTGCCTCAGCCTCCTTCCAGCCTCCCCCCAGTCTCTGCCTCTGCCTCCCTCCAGCCTCCCTCCAGTCTCAGCCTCTGCCTCCCTCCAACCTCCCCCCAGTCTCAGCCTCTGCCTCTCTCCAGTCTCAGCCTCTGCCTCCCTCCAGCCTCCCCCCAGTCTCAGCCTCTGCCTCCCTCCAGTCTCAGCCTCTGCCTCCCTCCAGTCTCTGCCTCTGCCTCCCTCCAGCCTCCCCCCAGTCTCTGCCTCTGCCTCCCTCCAGCCTCCCCCCAGTCTCTGCCTCTGCCTCCCTCCAGCCTCCCCACAGTCTCTCCCTCTGCCTCCCTCCAGTCTCCCCCCAGTCTCAGCCTCTGCCTCCCTCCAGCCTCCCCCCAGTCTCTGCCTCTGCCTCCCTCCAGCCTCCCCCCAGTCTCAGCTTCTGCCTCTCTCCAGCCTCCCCCAGTCTCAGCCTCTGCCTCCCTCCAGCCTCCCCCCAGTCTCTGCCTCCCTCCAGCCTCCCCCCCAGTCTCTGCCTCTGCCTCCCTCCAGCCTCCCCCAGTCTCAGCCTCTGCCTCCCTCCAGCCTCCCCACAGTCTCAGCCTCTGCCTCCCTCCAGTCTCAGCCTCTGCCTCCCTCCAGCCTCCCCCCAGTCTCAGCCTCTGCCTCTCTCCAGTCTCAGCCTCTGCCTCCCTCCAGCCTCCCCCCAGTCTCAGCCACTGCCTCCCTCCAGTCTCAGCCTCTGCCTACCTCCAGCCTCCCCCCAGTCTCAGCCTCTGCCTCCCTCCAGCCTCCCCCCAGTCTCAGCCTCTGCCTCCCTCCAGCCTCCCCCCAGTCTCAGCCTCTGCCTCCCTCCAGTATCTGCCTTTGCCGCCTCCCCCCCGCATGCGCAGATCTCTGGTCTGCATTAGAGACACTCCCACGCTCCTTATGAATCCACTTACCTGCTCCAGTGCCCGCCGCCATCTTCCTGGCTCACGTGAGTATCCTCTTCTGACACCGGCTTCCATCACGGCGTCCTCCGCGGCGTCCTGCTGCGAGCTCTGCATGTGACGTCCACACAGCAGTGGACGCAGCACAGAGGAAGGAGCTGATTGGCGCGCGCCTGTGACCCCAGAAGTGCAGGCGCCGGCAGTTCCGGGGTCAATCAGCTCCCTGTGCTCGGCGGCCACAAAAAAAAAATGTAAAAAAAAAAAAAAAAAAAAATTTTTTTTTTTTTTTTTTTTTTGCTGCCAGAGGGTGCCGCCCCTCACAATCTGCCGCCCTAGGCACCGGACCACGGGTGCCTAGTGGTAAATACGGCCCTGCGTGTTAGTATTTCAGCACTGTGTGGCGGTATAGTGTTTCTCTGTAAAGTATCTTCATTTTGTGGCATACGTTGATGGCCATCCGTTGGCTTTAAAAAGTAACTAAACGTATTACGTGTATATATATATATATATAAATAAATTCTAGCTGTACTGCCCGGCTTCGCCCGGGTTAATAACTGCTGTTTACAAAATAGAATGTATTAACAAAAATGTATTCTGCACACAAAAACCACAAAACAGATAGATATAAATGTAATTAAAATGTCTGTCTCCCCCTCTGTATATATCTCTCTGTCTCTCTCTCTCTTTGTCTGTCTGTCTCTGTCTGTCTCTTTCTCCGTCTGTCTCAATCTCTGTCCCTGTCTGTCTATCTATCTCTGTCAATTTCCCTGTCTGTCTCTTTCCCTCTCTGTTTCTTTCCCTCTCTTTCCCTGTCTGTCTCTTTCCCTCTCTGTTTCTTTCCCTCTCTTTCCCTCTCTCTTTTCCTGTGTCTGTCTCTTTGTCTGTCTCTTTCCCTGTCAGTCTGTCTCTTTGTCTGTGTCTGTCTCTTTCCCTGTCTGTGTCTGTCTCTTTCCCTGTCTGTGTCTGCCTCTTTCCCTGTCTGTGTCTGCCTCTTTCCCTGTCTGTGTCTGCCTCTTTCCCTGTCTGTGTCTGCCTCTTTCCCTGTCTGTGTCTGCCTCTTTCCCTGTCTGTGTCTGCCTCTTTCCCTGGCTGCATTGTGACACGCCAACATTCCATATAAGGGCGTGGCTGCGCATTCTTCTGAAGTTCTGGCTGCACTGTGGCTCCCAGTTCCATTTGCTTTAATGGAGGCAGGTTTTTTGGTGAATAACTGTAAAGTGCGGGGTTAAAATTTCCCCTCAAAACATAGCCTATGACGCTCTTGGGGTCCAGAAGTGTGAGTGTGCAAAATTTTGTGGCTATAGCTGCGACGGTGCAGATGCCAATCCCGGACACACACACACACACACATTCAGCTTTATATATTAGATATATATTTTTCTCAGCACGCACGGAAAGTTATGAAACTTTGCAAATCACTTTTTAATCCCTGTAAGAGAAAATGCATGTATGTAGCTTCCAAACTCCTGCTTTTCCCCAGCATTTCCCTGCCTTGAGCATTCTGATTTGGAGTACAGATGATGGCAGTGATGTGTTGATGTGTAAGCATCTCAGAGGAGGAGACTGCTACTGACCCATCACTGCCATCATCTGTACTCCAAAAGGAGTGCGCTTTGATATCAATGCAGCTGAAGGCAGGGAAATAGACTGAAGATAAGCTTGTATTTGGAAGCCATTTAAATACAATATTTTTTACTAGAAGGAAGACAAATCTCCTTTCCATTTACAAAGTTAGTTTCATAACCTTTTATGTTGGACTAAATTATTAAAATAAATAAATAATGTTTAGCTACTCTTTAACTTTTTGTTTAATATGATACTATTAATCAAATTTTGGAACATACCCCCTTATTGATTCCTATACAGCTCACATGACCCCATCTCTCTGCTTCTGTAGATAATGTAATGTACATCTATAAGATGCTCTGTTTCGGTATTTTATGTCACTAATGCAGTCACGTACTGTGCATTGGCTGGCTCCAGCACATCTAAACAGCACATGCATCAAGAATACAGACAGCACATGCATGGACAATGCACATAGCGCATGCACCAACAATACAGACAGCGCATGCATGGACAATGCAGATAGCGCATGCGCCAACAATACAGACAGCGCATGCATGGACAATGCAGATAGCACATACGCCAACAATACAGACAGCGCATGCATGGACAATGCAGATAGCGCATGCGCCAACAATACAGGCAGTGCATCCAAAGACAATACAGACAGCGCATGTGCAGACAATACAGATAGCGTTTGCACGGACAATACAGACAGCACATGCATGGCTAATACAGACAGCGCTTTCGCAGTTTGGCACACAAAGTTAAGCAGTTGATGTACGAGACTCATGGCACATGCAATGGCACACATTTATCAAAAATGGTGTAAAAGGCTCCAAATCTTGCTTGTATGGAATGTGTATTACCTGTACACTATACACTACAGACTATACCAACACGAGCAATTGTCCCCAATCAGGAAACAAATCAGTGGTTCATGGTTAAAACAATGATTTTTATTACATAAATTAAATAACACACATCTTAAAAAAACAGAAATATCCTGTAGGGACACTATTAATTCCCAGAAAACATTTGTTACATCCAGACACAAGTGAGGCTGTATGCAAAAATGACAGAAACTTCCATATGAGTGGCAGAATACCATAAAGCAGTGCTGCTAGTAAGACCATACATGCACTGAAATACACATTATATCCATAAAGCTGCCCATACATGGAAAGAGCCTGATAGCTACAAAGTATACACTGCCCTGATGTAACAAGAGATCAACCCAAGGCTAACGCCACAATAGCTACCTGATGAATAACCTGGATCCGGGTAAAGCGTCCCTGAACCCCAATGCCGTTTCGCCCTTGCTTCTTCCGGGGGTGTGTCTAATTGTGGAAAAGGCTGTCTATTTATAGTGACGCCAATGAGTTAAGTCACTTCACCTGGTTGTTCCCCTATGATGCTCGTTTGCAGAGGGTGTATCTTGGCTGCAGACGCCGATCATCGGCCACTCCCACAGGAACTACACAAGCCGCGCGCGTGGAACGCAAGCTTGAACCGCAAGCTGTGTCACCATGTGCGCGCGACCGGAAGTTCGGAGGTCCACGATCCGAGTCTGCGCACAACCATTTGCAAAGACATATACACTTTATATAGTGAGCAAATGACTGAAAGAAGGATCTATACACAGCTCACTACAGAATTGATAATATAAGAAACCACTATTTATCCCATCAAATACATAGCCCTTCATGAATATAAATATAATACTACTTTATATATAATCTACTACATAAAATGAAGGGACTCATTACTTTCAATTTTAAAATAAACTAGATAAATGATAAATAGATTGATCTTTCCTTCTAGAAAACTACACATATACATAAGATCCGCCCTATCAATAAATTATTAATATAATTATTATTATTGTTACTATTAAACCTAAACCTCAAATAATAGGTACAATACATTCATATATCCATAAAAAATATTATTACATTATTCAATATATATAAATCAATGGATCCCATTCATCAATACATATATACAATGTATATATGTATTGTATATATGTATTGATGAATGGGATCCATTGATTTATATATATTGAATAATGTAATAATATTTTTTATGGATATATGAATGTATTGTACCTATTATTTGAGGTTTAGGTTTAATAGTAACAATAATAATAATTATATTAATAATTTATTGATAGGGCGGATCTTATGTATATGTGTAGTTTTCTAGAAGGAAAGATCAATCTATTTATCATTTATCTAGTTTATTTTAAAATTGAAAGTAATGAGTCCCTTCATTTTATGTAGTAGATTATATATAAAGTAGTATTATATTTATATTCATGAAGGGCTATGTATTTGATGGGATAAATAGTGGTTTCTTATATTATCAATTCTGTAGTGAGCTGTGTATAGATCCTTCTTTCAGTCATTTGCTCACTATATAAAGTGTATATGTCTTTGCAAATGGTTGTGCGCAGACTCGGATCGTGGACCTCCGAACTTCCGGTCGCGCGCACATGGTGACACAGCTTGCGGTTCAAGCTTGCGTTCCACGCGCGCGGCTTGTGTAGTTCCTGTGGGAGTGGCCGATGATCGGCGTCTGCAGCCAAGATACACCCTCTGCAAACGAGCATCATAGGGGAACAACCAGGTGAAGTGACTTAACTCATTGGCGTCACTATAAATAGACAGCCTTTTCCACAATTAGACACACCCCCGGAAGAAGCAAGGGCGAAACGGCATTGGGGTGCAGGGACGCTTTACCCGGATCCAGGTTATTCATCAGGTAGCTATTGTGGCGTTAGCCTTGGGTTGACCTCTTGTTACATCAGGGCAGTGTATACTTTGTAGCTATCAGGCTCTTTCCATGTATGGGCAGCTTTCTGGATATAATGTGTATTTTAGTGCATGTATGGTCTTACTAGCAGCACTGCTTTATGGTATTCTGCCACTCATATGGAAGTTTCTGTCATTTTTGTATATAGCCTCACTTGTGTCTGGATGTAACAAATGTTTTCTGGGAATTAATAGTGTCCCTACAGGATATTTTTGTTTTTTTAAGATGTGTGTTATTTAATTTATGTAATAAAAATCATTGTTTTAACCATGAACCACTGATTTGTTTCCTGATTGGGGACAATTGCTCGTGTTGGTCCAGTTGAATTTAGTGGCATGAACATATGGTCAGGTGAATTGTTGATTAATTACACTACAGACTATACAGTGTGTGCACCCATATCCTTTCCACCGCCATTAACTGGAGAACGGCAGCAGCTATAGGCATAGAAGTGGTGTCTAGGTATAGTAAAGTAGCCATGCGCTACGCAATGAAGCCACCTATAGCACCACCTGGTGGAAAACAACGAAGTTAGCATTTTTATCTCAAAAACGGAACGAGAGAGAAAAAAAGTGAATTACAAAGTTGTAGGGCATCATCAATTCAATACGAATCGACACCTTGCATACAGAAATGCTATGATATGAAACCCATGACTTCCCCCACAAACATTGAATGCTGGTCACGCATACGGCGCTCATTTAACTTTGATGCTCTTGGTGGCCCCCGTCAGCTGCAATGCACATCTGGACTCTGGAGAGCATACTGTATCTTGCTGCACATTGGGCAATATGGTAGGTGACACGTTTGCACAAGCATCTGTGATACGTCGTCGTAGGTCCTGCAATGTTAGTGGAGGGGTCGCATACACCTGCTGTTTGATGTGACCTCACAGAAAGAAGTCCATTGGGGTCAGGTCAGGTGAGCGTGGAGGCCACTGCACACAGCCACCATACCCAATGACTTGTAGGAAGGTCTCCATGAGGTGTCGCTTCACGTCCGCAGCCTTGTGAGTTTTACACATTCTTATCATAGCATTTCTGTATGCAAGGTGTCGATTCGTATTGAATTGATGATGCCCTACAACTTTGGAATTCACTTTTTTTTCCTTTATCTCGTTCCGTTTTCAAGATAAAAATGCTAACTCCATTGTTTTCCACCAGGTGGCGCTATAGGTGGTTTCATTGCGTAGCGCATGGCTACTTTACTATACCTAGACACCACTTCTATGCCTATAGCTGCCGCCGTTCTCAAGTTAATGGTGGTGAACAGGATATGGGCGGACACACTGTATGTAGGTATATAGATTTACATACATTGTGCACTTACCATAACTGGTATGCACTATAACGGTATTCTGCACTAAAGGGGTTCTTTAGTGAGAACAAGTTATCACGGCCACACCATGACCAGACCACATATTACCACCACATGACTGAATAATACTACAGTATAATAATGATCATCAATAAAAGCCACAATACTAATAACACTAATATTACTGCTGGTGACATTATACATAGGAGCTCTCTCTCTGTATGTGTGTATGTATGTATGTATGTAGAAGAGACCTGAGTAGTCTGGAAAGCTTGCTATTATTACCATATTTTCAGTTAGCTATTAAAAGGTTTCAACCACTGAGGACTTCAGTTCTTTTAAACATTTTTATATAATGTCTTCATGCACAGGGCACAATCAGAGGAAATTAAATCCTGCCCACTGGGTAACGTCTTATGTGCGAGTTTTAATGGGAACATATTAGACGTCCCATTTTTGCCAAAAACAGAATTACCTTTAAAAAAAAAAAAAAAAAAAGAGGAAAAAAAGCTGAATAAAGCAAGTTTACAGAAGAAGACGACTCTATTTTCTACATTTCCTACTGATTTTTTTTTCTTTTTTCAGAGGTAATTGCCCTTTAATAACACAGATCAGCGTTAGACTATGGGGGGTGCAGAGCAGAAAGCTGCTGGGTTTGTTTTCCTCGTCGGCAGCATGTCCCCTTATTTGACAAGTTAGTTGCCCTAGTAACAGAGCAATTACCCGAGCGTGCATCATAGCCACAAAACCCAAGGAAAAAAGTGAATAAAAATAAATGACAGGGAAGTCAGGTTTCTGCGGTAGTAATGCTAATACTGATATTAGCGGAATCTCGTGCTGTTACAATGTTGCAGACTTTGCCTTAAATCTCCAGATGTATCCAGTGTGTCACATACTGTCGCTGCTGCCTATAATTTCTATTTGCTTCCTTTGGAAAAATAAAAATTAGAATAAATATATATAATCTCAAAATATAGGTGGTTGTTTTTCTTTCTTGCAGGGAAAAAAATCAATATCAACTTATCCTGGACAGATATATATTAAAAAGACATGTTCCATGGTCTTTGACCACAATGCATGTGCAAACCCGCTGACTTTTTTTCTCATTCAAACTCCTACTTGCTATGTATGTTTGGGGGGGGGAATCTAGAAATCTGGGGTGTCCCAATGGTGGCTCAGTGGTTAGCGCTGCAGTCTTGTGGTGGCTCAGTGGTTAGCGCTGCAGTCTTGTGGTGGCTCAGTGGTTAGCGCTGCAGTCTTGTGGTGGCTCAGTGGTTAGCGCTGCAGTCTTGTGGTGGCTCAGTGGTTAGCACTGCAGTCTTGCAGTGCTGGGGTCCTGGGTTCAAATCCCACCAAGGACACCATCTGCAAGGAGTTTGTATGTTCTCCCCATGTTTTCGTGGGTTTCCTCCGGGTTCTCCGGTTTCCTCCCACACTCCAAAAACATACGGATAGGGTATTTAGATTGTGAGCCCCAATGGGGACAGCGTTGCTGATGTATGTGAAGCGCTGCGGAATATGTTAGCGCTATTTAAAAATGAAGATTTTATTTTATTTTTATTTAATGGTTGGATTCTGACTAATCCACAATATGAGCGTTGTCTGTTATTACTGTAGCTCAACCATAAGTTAAAGTCATACACACATTATATATAGGCATGCGCTGAAAATATACAGTATATAATCACTAGTGATGGGGGATAGTAACTATTCATGTTCAGATAATATTTACCAAATAACGAGTATTATTCCAGTATTCGGCACAGGAAGAAAAATGCTCAGGATCGCCATTGACTTGCACTAGGTTTGTTATTCGTTATTACTTTAGGATTTGTTATGAATAATCCGAACCCGAATAGTTACTATTCACCAATCACTAATGATCACTAACCACTAATAATACAAAAAATACTGACCCCCGAGGAATGAATACTACACTTCAACACACGTTTCGCCATATGCTTTGTCAAGGGAATGTCAAATATTTAGTGAAACATCCTTTGTTCTTACCTTGGGGTATGTAATGCAGTAAAACACTTACTAGAGAGCAGCACATTTCTGGTAAGTGTGTGTGAGTCATTCTGGTTCTCTCTTTCTCCACATTCTCCCTCTATAGACATCAAAAGGCATCTGAAATCTGATCTCTGAGTGAGCTCATCAATATGGATTTGAGATGTTTTTCAGAAAAAAAATGATGAGTCTGTGAGGCAGAGAATAGGAGAAGAAGTGGCCCTTTCTTTTTGAGGCTTTTCTCCTGGAGACTGCAAAAGGCTATGACAATGATTTGAGTCTTATTCAGGGCACAAGACTCCCTGAAAATGCACAAAATGTATCACAGTGTAACTAGCACAAGCTGGAAAATACTGCACTATAGACACTTGTCTAACTTTGCACAAACTATCGGCTTACTTTGTGATACATTTTTTGTCTAAATGTTGGAACAATTTGGTGCACCTCACGTTTTAAGCCTCTCCTTTCCCTACGCTGCTTCATTTCCTAAACCACAGCCCTTATCTAATGAGTAGCACAAAACTGTCTATCATAATTATGTATAAAACTAGATCCAACAATTTAATATTTTCCCACTGGGAGTCCGACTGTTGAGGGTAAGAATTAAAGGGAACCTGTCATCAGAAATTTTGCACTAAACCTAAAAGATGTTCCTGTTCTTGTGCCCCCTTTCTGACCAAAATAAAGACTTTGTAAAGTGGTACCTTTTTATATTCAGATCTTGATAATGGTACACGGGGGCGGGCTCTCTGGTGGCCGTTAGTCTGCCTCCCTGTCGCTTTAGGCCATCCCCAATCGCACAATTTCAAAGAGGTGACGTGAGATAAGTTGGCCAGCGCTTGCGCAGAACGCTGGAGGCGGCGGTGAAAGCGTGACCATGAGATTATGGGCGGGTACTTGCTGATTAAAATCACAGCGCCGCCCATAATCTCGCGCATGCGCAACACGTCACCAGCGGTCACACTGCACATTGCAGTCCCGCGAGAGTGGCACGGCACATGCACGAGATTATAGTCTCACCTCAACACGACCTCTGAGACCCTCAGCAAACTCAAGAATGGGACTTTGGAACTTCAAGGACGGGATTCTACTGATTAGAGCATAGTAGCGCATGTAGAGCTTCCACTACATTCATTGTCTATGGGACTGATGAGCACAGCGCTCAACTACTTCAGAATGGGATGTGGATTGATGATCGATGATAACTTACTTTTTAGGGAGTAAACTTTTAAAGGATGACTGTATAATAGAATTAAACCATGAATCAGTTTATCCCATAAGAAAGTGATTTGTTTTAGGCATATTCCATGCAAAATTCCTCAAAAAGATCCCGTATGCACACACCCTTATAATCTGTACAAATCAATTGGGGAAAAAACTGAAGTCAGTTGAGGGTTAAATAAAGATAATAAAACTAAACTAATGTTGTTGCATAATTGCGGATGTGATTGTGTTCACAATTAGCTCATTATCACATTTACCCCCTGTTACATAATGGTCAGTGCTCGGCCGCCGTCATATACAGGGATTCTGATTAACCGTAGAGAAAGTTTTGCTTTTATGGGAGGATTTTCCTGACTTTTTCTGGTCCATAAACAGCTGACAACACAGCAAAGGGATCTCATTGGTGAAAGTTATCAAAGAGGAGAAGGGGACAAAAAATGTCCAAGGCATTAGACACTGGTCACTGTGAAGACGTCATCAAGAAGTGGTTTAACTCCTTAATGACCGCGGGCAGTAATCTTACGTCCTAGTGGTCATAGTGTTAATCTCCCCCGGCTGCTGTGGGCAGCCGGGACAGATTGGCGCATATCTTGGCTGATTTGTACAGCTGACATGTGTGCCTGCCAGGCACGAGCGGAATTGCTAGCCACCCATAAACAAACAGCCGAGTACTGGGTGTTACAAAAGATGATCATTTCTGCTGGTCTGAGAGATGCTGCTCTGATCGGGAGAAATGAATGAGCGATCAGACTGCTGATCCTTATAGCCCCCTGAGGGGACTAGTAAAATAAAAAAAAAAAGTTTTGAAAAATTAAAAAAAAAAAAACCTAAAAGTTCAAATCATCCCCCATTCGCCCCATTAAAAATTAATGGGTTAAAAAAAAAATAATATACACACATTTGGTATCGCCGCGTTCAGAAACGCCCGATCCATGAACATATAAAATCAATGAATCTGATCGGTAAATGGCGTTTCAGCAAAAAAATTCCAAACACCAAAATTACATTTTTTTGGTCGCCACAAATTTTGCGCAAAATGCAATAACAGGAGATCAAAACATAGCATCTGCACAAAAATGGTGAGGTTAAAACGTCAGCTCGAGACGCAAAAAAAAAGCAGTCACTGAGCCATAGATCCCAAAAAATGAGAATGCTACAGGACGTGGAAAATGGCGCAAAAAGTATACCACTTTTTTCGGACAAACTTCAGATTTTTTTAACCCCTTAAATAAAAGTAAACCTATTCATGTTTGGTGTCTACCAACTCGAACCGACCTGAGACATCACACCCACCCATTAGTTTCACCATATAGTGAACATTGTGAAAAAAATATCTCAAAAACAATAGTGCAATTTTTTTGCAATTTTTCCGCATTTGGAATCTTTTTGCCGTTTTCCAGTACACTATATGGTAAAACTCATGGTTTCATTGAAAAGTACAGCTCGTTCCGCAAAAAAACGAGCCCTCACATAACCATATTAACTGAAAAATAAAAAAAAGTGACGTCTCTCGGAAAAGGAATGGGGGAAAAAAAGGAAAGCGCAAAATCGGCTGGTCGTGCAGGGGTTAAATTTAGCATAACACGGACATTATAGAGAACTGGACGTTCCTCAAATATTGATTAAAAAAAAAAAAGAAGAAAAAAATGGGTCGGAAGGCTGTACAGACACAGAGGCCTACTGCAACATTGAAGGAGGTGTAGAAATTTTTGAAATGTACCGGTTGCGTCCTGTATATGAGCAAAATCTCCCGTATTCTTCATATGTCCGGCCTTTGGGGTAGGGGGGCAAAATGGAAACCTTTTGTTATAGAGAAAAACATCCAATCCCGGAAATATCCTAAAAGCATGTGGGAATGGGATGTTATGTCTGATGAGACCAAGGGTTGAACAATCCAGAGGTATGTCAGTACCATGTGGAGCTACAGCGAGGAGGAGGGTGCAAAGACCCCAATTCTAGCTGTGCCGTGTGATAGACCCAAAAAGACTGAGTGCTGCCAGAAAAGTGTTAGTTCCTGAATGTCCATATATGCAAGGTGTCGATTCGTATTGAATTGATGATGCCCTACAACTTTATAATTCACTTTTTTTCTGTTTCTTGTTCCGTTTTCGAGATAAAAATGCTACCTCCGTTGTTTTCCACCAGGTGGCGCTATAGGTGGTTTCATTGCGTAGCGCATGGCTACTTTACTATACCTAGACACCACTTCTATGCCTATAGCTGCCGCCGTTCTCAAGTTAATGGTGGTGGACAGGATATGGGTGGACACACTGTATATGACACATTGCATTATTTTACTTGTTTTTCTTTTTCCATCCAAAAATATTACAGTTTTTATTTTTCATCGGATCTTTACAGATTATTGGCGACTTTAAAGGTAAATAAAAGTTCTGAAATTATTTTTCCTGGTAGGATTTTTTTTACATGACAAAAAACTGGTATTTTATCAGGGGTGTGTAGACTTTTTATATCCTGAAGCCGGATTGTAGGGCCGATTTCTCGCTCTGCGCTACAGACGAGCGGCGCCTCAGACCTCACCATGTTCTGCGCTCGTCATTGTGCTGTGCGCGGAGGGAAGCTGCTTGTTCTAATAAGGTTTCCGCCGTGAGTCTGATGTTTGTTTAATAACTGCGCTGACACAAGGTCGCTCATCTCATAAATTATTGTACAGATTAATCGTGTTACAGCTAATGGGACGCACCGGCTGAATCACTGAGTTTTATTCAATAAACTGCAATAAAGCCGCTCCGGGTGACCGAACATCCCTATTGTCCAATGGCGATGAGGGAAAACTGTGTTAACCCTTTAAGGCTCTAGCATATTTATTTGTTTTTTATTTTTTATGTTGTTACATCTGATCTTGCTTTTTTGCGTTACTTGTTCTTTATTGTATCATTCTGCAATTTATTATTAATTATTATTATTGATTATTATTATTATAATTATTATTATTATTATTAATATTATTATTATATTTTTGTTTGTCCATATAGGAGTCTTTTATTTATTCTTGCAGGGGTTTCCCAATTTTGTAAACCCTTTTCCCCCAGCTTCAGGTTTGTTTTTTTTTAATTCAAACCCACTCTGTGTTTTCCTCACCCTTCCAGGTCCATCACTCTCCCCGCCGTTGCTCCCAGAATCTGCTATTCCCTGACATCACATGAATAGCTCAACCACTCTAAAAGTCTCACGTCATCTACTCGGACAGAAAAGCTGAGCTCAGATTATGGCTGCAGCATGGGCACCATGCAGAGAACATCAGACATTGGTAGCAGCAGCAGAGACTCCACACTGGACCTGGGGAGGGTGAGTAAAGCACAGTTTGTTATTTTACAACAAACTGCATCTGGGAGCCAAGAATTTTCCAAAACGGAAAAACCCCTTTAAAATACATCATATCATGCATTCTCTCAGGACAGCCTTTGGGGGCCTTTGTTTCAGCCCTTGACATTGTTTGGTGTCTGATTGGCCACATACAGATACATAAAAGACAATAGTGATAGGGAATGTAGACTGTGAGCCCTGATGGGGACAGTAATGATAAAGGCTATGATGTAGCTATGTAGTTCTGAGGTCAGAGGGAGTCAACTGCTGCACTGTCAGTGTCTTCAACTCATCGATGTCCTCTGTTTACATGGGTCCCCTGATCAACCCCAAAGAAATAGGTGAAATGCATTGGGACAAGTACCGAAGTCTCTATTGAGATGAGTATTGTACCCAGTATACCCAGGGTCGGTTTGACGTGCCTAGGGCTGCACCAGTGGAATTGACCTTAGGGGCCCGCCCACACTATAGCAGCCATGAACAATTTTATTACTTGTTCATGTTTCAGCCTCTCACTAAAATGCACTGTCTAACTGGAGTGCTGGGGGCCACAGAAGGAACTGATCCCCCGGGACACTCAAACTGCTTCTGTACACAGACATGTTACCTGTTCAGGAGTGGACACTGACAGCTTGGGGCCCCTGTGTATAAAATTGTGCCTGAGCCCCCTCCCCTCCTTTTATGGCGAAAAATCTACAAATTTAGATACTTATGTATATATGTTTATACATATAGATTACATAGTGCCCTCTCTTATTATGTACATTACCATACCTTACATATAATGAATTGTGGAGTAAGGATGAAACTAAAGACCACATAATGAATTATGGTGTGGGGAGGGCACTTAGGACTATATAATGAATTGTGGGATGGGGACGACTTCCCCACATACGTAACATCACCCCCTTCCCCACATATGTAACATCACTCCCTTCTCCACATACGTAACATCACCCCCTTCCCCACATATGTAACATCACCCCCTTCCCCACATACGTAACATCACCCCTTTCCCCACATACGTAACATCACCCCCTTCCCCACATATGTAACATCACTCCCTTATCCACATACGTAACATCACCCCCTTCCCCACATATGTAACATCACCCCCTTCCCCACATACGTAACATCACCCCTTTCCCCACATACGTAACATCACCCCTTTTCCCACATACGTAACATCACCCCCTTCCCCACATACGTAACATCACCCCCTTCCCCACATACGTAACATCACCCCTTTCCCCACATACGTAACATCACCCCCTTCCCCACATACGTAACATCACCCCCTTCCCCACATACGTAACATCACCCCCTTCCCCACATACGTAACATCACCCCCTTCCCCACATATGTAACATCACCCCCTTCCCCACATACGTAACATCACCCCCTTCCCCACATACGTAACATCACCCCCTTCCCCACATACGTAACATCACCCCCTTCACACATACGTAACATCACCCCCTTCCCCACATACGTAACATCACCCCCTTCCCCACATACGTAACATCACCCCTTTCCCCACATACGTAACATCACCCCCTTCTCCACATACGTAACCATCACCCCCTTCCTCACATACGTAACATCACCCCCTTCTCCACATATGTAACATCCCCCCTTCCCCACATACATAACATCACCCCCTTCCACACATACGTAACATCACCCCCTTCTCCACATATGTAACATCCCCCCTTCCCCACATACATAACATCACCCCCTTCCACACATACGTAACATCACCCCCTTCCACACATACGTAACATCACCCCCTTCTCCACATACGTAACATCACCCCCTTCCACACATATGTAACATCACCCCCTTCTCCACATATGTAACATCACCCCCTTCTCCACATATGTAACATCACCCCCTTCCACACATATGTAACATCACCCCCTTCTCCACATACGTAACATCACCCCCTTCCACACATATGTAACATCACCCCCTTCTCCACATATGTAACATCACCCCCTTCTCCACATATGTAACATCACCCCCTTCCACACATATGTAACATCACCCCCTTCTCCACATATGTAACATCACTCCCTTCTCCACATATGTAACATCACCCCCTTCCCCACATACGTAACATCACCCCCTTCTCCACATATGAAATATTACTCACTTCCCAATACAGCTCCCCACAAGTAACCATAACCCTTCCCCATTCAGTCCCACCAGCACGGAGCCCCCAGCGTATAACATAATACCCTTCACTATGCATATGCCAATTATTTTGTCTGGTTAATTTTGGGGGGTTTGTGTGAAATTTTGTCCAATTTGCCTTTTTTTCTCTGTCTGTGAGTCTGGGACCAGAAGGTTACAACACCTTATTGTTCTCAGATCTACAACTTGTATGTGAGTGAACTTACTTTCTTTTAGTGCTGTAGGGGTTATGGACGCTTTCATATCTGACTGTTGTTTGCAGCCTTAATTTCAGGTGTAGCTCTTTTGTGACCACTCCCCTTCTTTATAAAAAGTCAGGTGTCTTACCATCTGGCACCGGTTATAGATTCTTAATTTATGCTATAGACTTTGGAAGGAGCCTGTCTCTGGAAGAAGCTGAGGAGTTGTGACTATTGCAGCTGTCGTGTTTAGCTGCATTGGAGGAGCTTGGAGTTTTTACATTTTTCTGTCAGTTTTCCCTCTGTCTGTCTCCCTTCCTATGTGTTGTATTATTGCATTGGGGAGACTAGTGTTTTCGCCAGCCTTCTCACTAGCCACAGTCAGTTCAGGACATGCAAGAGCCTAGGCACGTGACGACAAAGGAGGTAAGAGACATTAGGGAGCGAAGGGTACAGACTCAGTGGTGTTGAAGGAGGTGTCCCTTCTCCTCTCTCCATATTGTTACAGCCTTCTTTCTATACCATTGTGTTGTTACCCTTGTGTTGCACCGCACGACAAGCGGCTGCACACTGTGGCGCGACAGATTGATGTAAATGTGTCCATAACATAGCCACTTATTTGAGGCATTTTTTTGTGCAATATTGTTTTGTGTATTCTCAGTGCATGTCTATATTTAGTGTAGTGTGATATCCGGGCGTTCAGGGTCACTCGTCGTTGAGGGGGCGCCATGTGGAGCTATTAGGGTACCAACCTCCTCATTGGGTAGGCTGACAGCTTAAAGGGCCCACTATATACAGTCCTTTTTTGCTTCTGACACATCTTCCATACACGTGTAATTTTAATATTTGAGAGTTATTTATATAAAGGGTTTTAAAGTAATTACCAATAAAATATAACTTTTATGGATTTTTTTTTTCCTTTTTTTTTTTCTTTTTCCAATTAGACCGTCTATACATACCTTTCTTTTGAGTTTTTAGCCTATGTTGTTGCTATATAAGAAAGCATATTAAATAAAAAAAAAATATACAATTTCCAAATTGTCTGCCTAGAAATCTAAGCCAAAATAACTAGAAGTGCAGCTCTGGAGAACAAACTGCTGCTGCAAAAAGTGGCATGTAGTGCAGGCAAGAACCACAGCTTAGCTCACTACTTTTGATGGGGAAGGGATTAGTTATGCTGTGTTTTTCTTAAAAATGGAAAGTACAACTTGTCCCACAAATAATAAAACGAGTCAATAAAATAAAAAGAGAAAAAGTTTTGGATTTGAAAAGAGTTGAGAAAAAAAAAGAGAAAAAAAATCATTTCCTCTTTTCATATTTTGCGCTTCTGTTTTTCTCAACTTTTTTAAGAGCTAAAAAAAATGTTTCCAGTCATAGTCATATGAGTTTTTTTTTTTTTTTTTGCAGGGCCAAGAAGGACCCTGACATAATATAAATGCCGTGGACGTCCGTCAGTCGTGGCCCTGGGTTTCGGCAGATCAGGTGTCAGTCTCCCGTTGATCCCTAAGGATGAGATCATCAATATTTAAATTCTGGACAAAGTTCTTGTTGAGTTTGGTAACGTCGGCCAGACTTTGTCTCCCATCTTTTCCCTAAAAAATAAAGAATATGTAAAGTATCAAAGTGAATAATAATATCTTTAACCCTTTAGTTAAAAAGAAAATAGGATCCCTTTTCATTAGGATTATCCAGAAGCGTCGCTCACATTTACATGATCTACGTCTCTGGTTACAGAATGTAATCTTTCTGCTGTTTTATTAAATTTAATCGCAACGCAACATGAAAGGGTAAATGCATAAAGCGCTGAATGCTAACAAGCAATTGTAGATGATAGAAGCCATTTATAAGCATTGATTTATTAAAGGCAGACGCCAGCGATAACGCGGTGACTGAGAGTATTTGCAATGAGACACAAAAAAGCTTTTTTAATAAATCCAGAAATCACTAACAGTCAACACCAGACATTTATCAAAGTGGAGGAAAAAAAAAAAACAGCTCATGAAGCTTAGAATAAACTTTCCTGTGACTGCGGTGGTGGCAGACGTTGTAATGACGAGTCCACTAGGGGGCGACATTCAGGCGATCGTTCACATATGAACATAAGAAGACACATAGCGAGGCAGTTACCAAAAATGTTTAAGATTTATTTTTAGACAATGCAAAGTGTTAAAACAGTCGTTAAATGCAGAAAATGTATCCCAGTGGCTCATATTGATAAATAAGGCCAGTTTCACACTTGCGTTGTGCAGCATCCGTCGCATTGCGTTGTGTGACGGATATAACGGATGAGTTGCATATAGTGGCACAACTGATGCGACGCATACTGAAAAACAACGGAATCCGTTGTAGCTTTTTTTTTTCAACAATTACTCAACTGAGCATGCACAGCTGTGTAAAAACGGATGCGTCACAGGAATCCGTCAAGTGACGGATTCCAACGGATTCCGCCACCATAGGCTTCCATTAAAAAAATGACAGACGCCGACAGAATCCAGCACATTGCGTTTTTTTGACGCTCAGGGAAGCGCAGAAAAATGCTACATGCTGCGTTCTTTCCGCCCGGCGGATGCAACACAGCAATGCGTCGTCCATACAAGTAAATGAGAAGCAGAGGAATCCGTTAACGGATTCCGCTGTTTTCCAAAACGGCGGATTGCGACTGAAGGAAAAAAACGCAAGTGTGAAACTAGCCTAAGGCGCATCTTTACACTATTAGTTGGTTTACTTTGTGCCACTTATTTGCACCAAACCTTTGATACTTTTTTAGTGCAATGTTTCACATTTGAGTCACAGGTATCAATAGGTCACAGCCCCGACGAGTGAGGCCAAGTCCTGATATCACACAAAGGAGAGAAAAGCTCTAAAACATAAAGGTGGTGAAAAACGGGAACGTCAAACAGAATTCAGGGGCATTTAGCTCACTGAAGGCCTCCTACAAGGTTTCGTATTCATGTTGTCTGTGTATATTATTATTATTTATTATTATAGCGCCATTTATTCCATGGCGCTTTACAAGTGAAAGAGGGTATACGTACAACAATCATTAACAATACAAAACAGACTGATATAGGAGAAGAGAGGACCCTGCCCGCGAGGGCTCAGAGTCTACAGGAGGAGAGAGGACCCTGCCCGCGAGGGCTCACAGTCTACAGGGAGAAGAGGACCCTGCCCGCGAGGGCTCACAGTCTACAGGGGGAGAGAGGACCCTGCCCACGAGGGCTCAGAGTCTACAGGAGGAGAGAGGACCCTGCCCGCGAGGGCTCACAGTCTACAGGGGGAGAGAGGACCCTGCCCACGAGGGCTCAGAGTCTACAGGAGGAGAGAGGACCCTACCCGCGAGGGCTCACAGTCTACAGGGGTAGAGAGGACCCTGCCCGCGAGGGCTCACAGTCTACAGGGGGAGAGAGGACCCTGCCCGCGAGGGCTCACAGTCTACAGGAGGAGAGAGGACCCTACCCGCGAGGGCTCACAGTCTACAGGGGGAGAGAGGACCTTGCCCGCGAGGGCTCACAGTCTACAGGAGGAGAGAGGACCCTGCCCGCGAGCGCTCACAGTCTACAGGAGGAGAGAGGACCCTGCCCGCGAGGGCTCAGAGTCTACAGGAGGAGAGAGGACCCTGCCCGCGAGGGCTCACAGTCTACAGGGGGAGAGAGGACCCTGCCTGCGAGGGCTCACAGTCTACAGGGGGAGAGAGGACCCTACCTGCGAGGGCTCACAGTCTACAGGGGGAGAGAGGACCCTGCCCGCGAGGGCTCACAGTCTACAGGAGGAGAGAGGACCCTGCCCGCGAGGGCTCACAGTCTACAGGAGGAGAGAGGACCCTGCCCGCGAGGGCTCACAGTCTACAGGGGGAGAGAGGACCCTGCCCGCGAGGGCTCACAGTCTACAGGAGGAGAGAGGACCCTGCCCGCGAGGGCTCACAGTCTACAGGAGGAGAGAGGACCCTGCCTGCGAGGGCTTACAGTGTACAGGAGAAGAGAGGAGCCTGCCCACGAGGGCTCACTGTCTACAGGAGGAGAGAGGACCCTGCCCTCGAGGGCTCACAGTCTACAGGAGGAGAGAGGACACTGCCCGCGAGGGCTCACAGTCTACAGGAGGAGAGAGGACCCTGCCCGCGAGGGCTCACAGTCTACAGGGGGAGAGAGGACCCTGCCCGCGAGGGCTCACAGTCTACAGGAGGAGAGAGGACCCTGCCTGCGAGGGCTCACAGTCTACAGGGGGAGAGAGGACGCTGCCCGCGAGGGCTCACAGTCTACAGGTATATGTGTGTAATGTAGTGAGAGTGTGACAATATACTCACCACTGTTCTCCCCAGTGTCTGGCGCCGTTCTGCCCCTCTTCAGAGTGACGTCCCCGCAGTTGTGACTAGCCGGCTCACTCTATGCTCTAGCTAGCCCAAGGCTGGGCAAAGTGTGTCCCACGGGCTAAACCGGACCACTGGCTGTTCCAGTCTGGCCCGCAGACCAAGACAGCCGAAATGGTGAAGACAGTGGATTGCTGGCCACACCATAACCTCACCCACGGCCTGTCTGCCAATGCTACCCTCTTCTTCATATCCCCGCTATCTGCATCACTCCTACATTGAGAGCTATGTGGGGATCCCTGTATATAGGGAGCTATGTGAGGATCCTACTGTATATATAGGGCTATGTGGGGCTCAAACTGTATATAGGGAGCTATGTAGGTGACACGCCCACCAGGGCCGCGGGGCACTCGTAACCGGGCCGGTTCTGTCCTTGGTAGATGTTATCACAGCGGCAGGGCCCTGCTCCGTGACCCTGGCTGTGTCGGTTTAAATGGGGAAAGTTACAGGGGATAAGTCGTGACACCACCTGTGGTATGCGACAAGATAGGTGCCGCTGCTGCTATGCAGTTTCTCCTGGGGATCGATGGTGATGCAGCTGAGTAGGTATTGGTCTCCACAGGTAGAGCTGGGCCCCAGGGCTATCGATAGGTGATAGAGTCTGTGATGTTGAGATGTAATGGCGGGGTGCAGGGCCGAAGGCGCAGACAATAACTGGGCAACACAGGAATGTAGTCACAAGTTCTTTACTCACTGTTGATAGTTCCAGGTTACCACGACTAGTCAGAGGCTGCCCTTGGAGTGCTGAGTCCTAGCCGATCCCCGGATCGTTCGGAGGCACAACCTGGTACACCCTTCTGTGTTCCTTCCTTGGTTGTCTTCTTGCGCTGGCCTCTCCCGCCTGCCCTGCACACAGTGCCCTGAGCCAGTGTCCACGGATCCCTTGTTATGGGTGCCTTTCCTGCCTGATCCCTTGGTCCTATGTGGTCACCTTTTCAGTGGGTTATGTGCTGTGGTGGTTTCGGTACTTGAAGTAGTAGTTCTCCACTAGTCTAGGGACTGGCTCCCTGTTACGGCCAAGTCCCCCCACACTGGTATACCGGCTGTGGATGTGAGCCCACGGGTGGATGGCGCACTTCCCGTAGCTCTAAGACTCCTTCTTTCCTGATCCTGGGACGAGCTGCTCCAGCTCCAGACCCCAGGACTTTTCTCCTCCGCGTCCACTTCCTGACTGACTAACGTTCTACAGTCTGCTCCCCCCAACTAAACTCCACCTCCACACTGGCATCGGGACTGTGCTTTCCCTAAGGTGCAACTCACCCTAACCACGGCCTAATGGAGTCTCGCTAAATTAAGAGTGTCTGTGTATGTGTGCAACGACTTGTGGCCTCCTCCTTACCCAGCAATGGGATACCACACCTCTGGCTGAGATGCAGTACCCTCTGTAGTGACTGGGCCCTCAGGGGCGCCACATAAGGATCATACTGTATATAGGGGGCTATATGGGGGCTCATACTGTACATAGAGAGCTATGTGGGGGCTCATGCTGTATATAGGAGGCTATAAGGGGGCTCATACTGTATATATGAAGCTATGTGGGGCTCATGCTGTATATAGGGTGCTATGTGTGGGCTCATAATATATAGGAGGCTATGTAGGGCTCATACTTTATAGGGGTTATGTGAGGGCTCATACTGTATATAGAAGGCTATGTGGGCCTCATACTGAATATATGGGGCTATATGGGGCTCATAGTGTGTATAGGAGGCTATATGTGGGCTCTTACTTTATATATATACTACTATAATACTTCTATCTACAACAATATAACTACTAACATATTGCCCCTATGTACAAGAATATATCACTACTATAATACCACTCCTATATACAAGAATATAACTACTATAATACTGCTCCTATGTACAAGAATATAACTACTATAATACTGCCCCTATGTACAAGAATATAACTACTATAATACTGCCCCTATATACAAGAGTACAATTACTATAATACTGCTCCTATGTACAAGAATATATAACTACTATAATACCACTCCTATATACAAGAATATAACTACTATAATACTGCCCCTATGTACAAGAGTACAATTACTATAATACTGCTCCTATGTACAAGAATATATAACTACTATAATACCACTCCTATATACAAGAATATAACTACTATAATACTGCCCCTATGTACAAGAGTACAATTACTATAATACTGCTCCTATGTACAAGAATATATAACTACTATAATACCACTCCTATATACAAGAATATAACTACTATAATACTGCCCCTATGTACAAGAGTACAATTACTATAATACTGCTCCTATGTACAAGAATATATAACTACTATAATACCACTCCTATATACAAGAATATAACTACTATAATACTGCCCCTATGTACAAGAATATAACTACTATAATACCACGCCTATATACAAGAATATAACTACTATAATACTGCCCCTATATACAAGAATATAACTACTATAATACTGCCCTCTATGTACAAGAGTACAATTACTATAATACTGCTCCTATGTACAAGAATATAACTACTATAATACTGCTCCTATGTACAAGAATATAACTACTATAATACTGCTCCTATGTACAAGAATATAACTACTATAATAGTGCTCCTATGTACAAGAGTACAACTACTATAATACTGCTCCTATGTACAAGAATATAACTACTATAATACTGCTCCTATGTACAAGAGTACAACTACTATAATTCTGCCCCCTATGTACAAGAATATAACTACTATAATACTGCTCTTATGTACAAGAATATAACTACTATAATACTGCCCCTATGTACAAGAATATAACTACTATAATACTGCTCCTATGTACAAGAATATAACTACTATAATACTGCCCTCTATGTACAAGAATATAACTACTGTAAACCTGCCCTCTATGTACAAGAGCACAACTACTATAATACTGCCCTCTATGTACAAGAGTACAACTACTATAATACTGCTCTTATGTACAAGAATATAACTACTATAGTAGTGCTCCTATGTACAAGAATATAACTACTATAATACTGCTCCCTGTGTACAAGAATATAACTACTATAATACTGCCCCCTATGTACAAGAATATAACTACTATAATACTGCCCATATGTACAAGAATATAACTACTATAATACTGCCCCTATGTACAAGAATATAACTACTATAATACTGCCCCCTATGTACAAGATTATAACTACTATAATACTGCTCCTATGTATGAGTATAACTACTATAATACTGCCCCCTATGGATGATAATTTGGATCACAGTGAGACATTTTGCATATTTGGACGTTCAGGATCTCCTCTCCTTCCCGCTCTGTATTATACATGCACATAATAAATGGCGCATCATGAATATTTAGCAGACTGTAGAACAGGCGGAGAAGATTCTCAGTACAGACTTTAACTTAAAATAAGTGAATGATAAGTCAGTGGAAGAGGCCGTAGGTGAAACCTCTTTAGCTAAATAACGTAAATGGAGTAGGAGCGCGGCGCTGTCGCTGAGCACTCACTTACCGCTGAGGAGCCGGCTCCTGCTGCAGTCACAGCCACTTCTTCTGATCCTTTATTACTTATACAATCCAGTATTTATAAGTTAAATATTGATGATTTGGGGACGTTTCATCAGTAGATGTGGATGGAACGTGTGCGGTGGATCTGAGGAATATTGCATATTTCTCGCATTGTCCAGATCACCTGAGACAGCTGAAAGCAGAGGAAGACGGATGCCTCTCAGCACTGATATCTACCTGCTTGTAAAGAGGAAGAAGTACCATCTATATCAGGGTCTTACGTATAGGTAATATACTGTGTATAAGAAAGTATAAAGGTATATGTATCTACAGTAATATATTGCATCTAAGTTATTCATGCAAATAGCTGAACACAATTGATACAAAAAGTGGTTTCATCAAATTCACCCAAAAAATGTTACATTTACTGTACTGTATACTTTATGGTTCACTATGCTTCCACTATGTTTCACTGTAGTCATCATCAAGCACCACCATGCTTCACTGTAGTTATCATCAAGCCACCACCATGCTTCACTGTAGGCATCACCGAGCATCCACCGTGCTTGACTGTAGATATCACAGAGCCTCCACCATGATTCACTGTAGCCATCATAAAGCCACCACCATGCTTCACTGTAGACATCACCAAGCCATCGCTGGGCTTCACTGTAGACATCACCAATCTTTTGCCAAGCTTCACTGTAGACATCACAGAGCCACTGCCATGCTTCACTGTACACATCACCATACATCACTGTAGACATCATCAAGCCACCTCTATGCTTCACTGTAGACATCTCTGATCCACCACCATGCTTCACTGTACACATCACTGAGCCTCAACTGTGCTTCACTTTAGACATCACCAAGCCATCGCCATGCTTCACTGTAGATATATTAATCATCTTATCCAAGCAATTATGTCCATCATGCCTCCACTGTGCTTCTGTCATGCTGTGATTATTGGGGTTGCACCAGGGACACAGGAACCCCCAGTATGCACCACAACAAACAAGGGTATTCCAGGGATACGATCCAATAGTGGACCCTGGTGCTGGGGAGAGGGGTAACCTCCAGAACTCCCTAATGTCACTATACGGGTTCTTCACTCCGTCGCCGATCATATGCCAAGGCCCTCGCTTGCCCTGAACTCACCCTGGCTAGTGAAGAGGCCGGCAAGAGCACTAGTCTCACTGCTGCAATAATAAAACACAAAGGTAGATAAACAGACAGGGGGAAATAGACAAAAGAATAGAGCAAAACAACATGGCTGCAGCCAGACACCAATTTTGCAGGCAACACACCTCCAAACACCAAAGCAACCACAGCAAAAGCTCCATCAGCGCCTAAAGGTTTCCTCGCTCCAAATGTGATCAGAACAGAATGAATCTCCTATCTCAGGCATCAGGTGATGGATCACTGAAGCCATCATCAAGCCACCACCATAGTTCACTGTAGCCATCATCAAGCCACCACCGTGCTTCACTATAGACATCACAGAGGCACCGCTATGCTTTACTGTAGGCATCATCAAGCCACCAATATGCTTCACTGTAGACATCACTGAACCATCACTGTGCTTAACTGTAAACATTACTGAGCCACCACCATGCTTCACTGTAGATATTTCTGAGCTATTGCCATGTTTCACTGTAGGCATCATCAAGCCAGCACCATGTTTCACTGTAGAAATCACCAAGCCATCACCATGCTTCACTGTAGACATTACTTAGCCACCACCATGCTTCACTGTAGACATTACTGAGCCATTGCCATGCTTCACTTTAGCCATTATCAAGCCACCACCATGCTTCATTGTAAACATCACTGAGCCTCCACTATGCTTCACTGTAGTCATCATTATCAAGCCTCCACCATGCTTCAGTATAGCCATCATAAAGCCACCACCATGCTTCACTGTAGCCATCATAATGCCGCCACTGTGCTTCACAGTAGACATCACCGACCCCCTGCCATGCTTCACTGTAGACATCACCAAGCCACCACCATGCTTCACTGTAGACATCACTGAGCCCCCACCATTATTCACTGTAGACATCAATGAGCCACCACCATGCTTCACTGTAGACTTCACCGAACTCCACTATGCTTCACTGCAGCCATCATCAAGCCACCACTGTTTTTCACTGTAAACATCACTGAGCGCAGCCATGCTTCACTGTAGTTATTACCAAGCCATTACCGAGCCTTGGTTTTAGACAATGAGTGTCTTATACCATGTGTGTATGTGTATATTTGTATATGTCGTGCATGGATGCACAGCTGACTGCACTGATATCTAGCAGTAACACTTGGATTTTGTTTTTATTAGGGTTTTAAGGTTTGTTGTTTTTTATATTAGCCTGAATGTATTACTTGTTTTGTTCTTTAAACAAAATGTGTTTCTGGTAGTGCCCCCCGCAGCTTAATCCATCCTCCAGCAGGTAGACTAATAGTTGTATTTTCTAACACACAGAAGCCAGACTGGAGATCTTTATCTACGTGACGGATCAGCTCATTTAGAGAACGCCTCTCAGAATTAATTGTAGAATTATAGATCAGACACCAATCAGCGCAGGATGCGGTCCGCCACCGACGACGAGCAAAAAAAAGCAAAAATATTGATGATGTTCCAGCCTCGCTTTAGTGTGGACTATTCTTCTCCACCGGCCGCCGCTCTTCGCGTTATCACTCAATTCCATGCAATATTTTTGCAATTTCCCAAAGTCTCAATCCATGTGACTCCGGAGAGACAATCCGCAGGTAGATTACTTTAATAGTATTTTATCGACTTTTCAATTACGCAAGAAGCGAAAGCCGGTGATAAAAGAGGAACAGGCGGCAACAAAGTAACAAGCAAACTATTATATCAAGAAACGGAGAGCGCAGGTGGCACCAGCGCCGTATATCAGGGCTGGACTGGAAAAAAAAACAAAGGAAAAAAAAACAAAGGAAAAAAAAACCAAAGAAACAAAAAAACACAGAAAAGATAAAAGCTTTATTTCTCTAGAAAACAACTACATATCCCCAGGTCATGTCAGCAGCTCTCCATCAGAGACAGTGACCACAGCCACGGTAGAAATGGTGGCATCACCGCACCTAGAGGACGTCACCCGCTTTAGGCTATGTGCACACGCTGCAGATTTGGTGCAGAAATTTTCTGCATCAAATCTGCACTTTCTGTCAGAAAAACACACAAGGAAAGGCATTACAAAATGCGGCGTGTGCACAAGGCCTAACCGTTGAAAAGGGAGAGGAGGGGGATGCAGCTGAAGACTCTTTCTGTGAAGCTACATACTGTGAGATGGGAGGAGCACTAGGGGACAATATCTGATTGGCTCAGAGCACATCACCCTGTGCCGCCCCCGCGTCAGCAGCTAGGCTGCTCGGATCCGGATCCACGGTGGCTCGAGGGATCTCCGGACCCGGGGGTCGGGGTCGCGCGGCCACTCGGAATAAAGGGAGAGTATTTACAGGGGATGATGTGGAAAGTTCGTGACGCCACCCGTGGTGTGTGGTAAGGTGGAGTATCACCGCTGCGATTGGGGGTACCCAGTGGCGATGGTGTGGGCAGCCAGGTGTTTAACCCCTCCACGGGTAGGGGGAATGTCCCGGGACTCGGTGATGGTGACGGGGAGGTGCCGTTGGGAAGGTAAGGGTCACTTGTGTGCTCACTCAGTCCAATAACGCTGAAATCGACAACTGAGGAAAACCAAAGTTCTGGACACCGCTGCCGCTGAGGGGAGCACGTTTGGGTCCCGTTCCCGCTGGTGCTGCCTGATTATCTGTGACCTTGTCCTCGGCACACTGTTCTCTTCTTAGTTGGCCCCTATTGCCTGAAACTAATTGGGTGCCGCTCGCTAGTCTGGCTAACTGAGCGAGCTTGCTCTCAGGGTTCACGCTTGGGATTTCCTGGACCGTTTTAGTGGAAAGTCCTATCCCCCTCGTTGCGCTATTAACCCGATTTTGGAGCGGGTGGAGAGCGGATCTTGAAGGCTCCGTTCTCATCGGGTCAATTGTTAGGTTGCCTGAAGCTACTCCCTGACCTAGGGTGCACATACCCCGTCGTGCCATGGTCCCAGCCTAGTGATGGTACAAGGCCGCCGGCTGTCATCCTCAACAATACCATGCCCCTTGTCACGATCTCCTGTGACTGGGGGTCCAGCTCCTACTAGGCCCAGACGACCGTCTGCTACCTAATACTTCCAAGGAGCCCAGCTTCTGACCTCCTCTCACTTCCTATCTCTGACTCAATGACTCCCTCCTGACACTCCTGACCTCCCCTTAACCAACCCCCCAAGTAGGCGACCCTATTCCACTCAGCCCGTCCACTGGTGTGTCTGGTGGGTGTGGAGCAGAGTGTTCCTAGGATTATAATTAGCTGCTGTTGGCAACACCATTGGTTGGGGACCCGTAACAAAGGAGGAGGTGGATATTGCACAGAAGGGCAGATTGCGCAATACCCTGTGACGACCAGATAGGCCAGGGCGTCACATATAGACATGAGTTACTGGATTGGGGTGAATGGTCCTGCAGATGGCGGATCATCACAATGGATCACATGTAGCATTCACCGCTGACCCTTCTGTATCAGATTCTATTGTTGCAGATTGTTGCTCTTTTTTGATCCTTTTTTCCCGCTAGCTCTGAGCTATTCTGCATCTGGCGCAGCCTCACCTGTCACATTGCGGATGTCAGTGACGTCCCGGTGATCATACACTCCACATAATAATCTGTGACTATGACCTTTGCAGCTCGTCTGAAGGCTAATTAACTGAACGTGTGAGCAAGTTTCACGTGAACTTCTTATCACTCGCCGCGGATCCATCACACCTATTTATGGCATTTGTCCCAGGATATTTCCCAGAAGAGCTGGCGCTGACTTACTGGCATGAAGCGCGCTGGGTCCTGCATGTGCCGAGTGTTTTCCTAAACTTCATTTGACAGGGATGCTAATTAAAAGGTGATGCCTGGTTTACAGGCGCCCCCCCGAGGGTGCACTCCACCATCAGCATCCTAAACCGCGCACCTCCAAATCCGCACACATCTCCACACACAAAACACTACAGATTATTTGGCATCTATTTTGCTCACAGGAGCGACAGTATATACCAGCTACACATACAGACGATACAAAACCTATAACATCTGTACATGTATAATTATATACAGGAGATGCCCGGGTTATGCCGGCTGTACATATATAATTATATACAGGAGATGCCCAGGTTATACCGGCTGTACATATATAATTATATACAGGAGATGCCCGGGTTATACCGGCTGTATATATATAATTATATACAGGAGATACCTAGGTTATACCAGCTGTACATATATATTATATACAGGAGATACCCAGGTTATACCAGCTGTACATATATAATTATATACAGGAGATGCCCGGGTTATACCGGCTGTACATATATAATTATATACAGGAGATGCCCGGGTTATGCCGGCTGTACATATATAATTATATACAGGAGATGCCCAGGTTATACCAGCTGTACATATATAATTATATACAGGAGATATCCAGGTTATACCAGCTGTACATATATAATTATATACAGGAGATGCCCGGGTTATACCGGCTGTACATATATAATTATATACAGGAGAAGCCCAGGTTATACCAGCTGTACATATATAATTATATACAGGAGATGCCCGGGTTATACCGGCTGTACATATATAATTATATACAGGTGATGCACAGGTTATACCAGCTGTACATATATAATTATATACAGGAGAAGCCCAGGTTATACCAGCTGTACATATATAATTATATACAGGAGATGCCCGGGTTATACCGGCTGTACATATATAATTATATACAGGTGATGCACAGGTTATACCAGCTGTACATATATAATTATATACAGGAGATGCCCAGGTTATACCGGCTGTACATATATAATTATATACAGGAGATGCCCGGGTTATACCGGCTGTATATATATAATTATATACAGGAGATACCTAGGTTATACCAGCTGTACATATATATTATATACAGGAGATACCCAGGTTATACCAGCTGTACATATATAATTATATACAGGAGATGCCCGGGTTATACCGGCTGTACATATATAATTATATACAGGAGATGCCCGGGTTATGCCGGCTGTACATATATAATTATATACAGGAGATGCCCAGGTTATACCAGCTGTACATATATAATTATATACAGGAGATATCCAGGTTATACCAGCTGTACATATATAATTATATACAGGAGATGCCCGGGTTATACCGGCTGTACATATATAATTATATACAGGAGAAGCCCAGGTTATACCAGCTGTACATATATAATTATATACAGGAGATGCCCGGGTTATACCGGCTGTACATATATAATTATATACAGGTGATGCACAGGTTATACCAGCTGTACATATATAATTATATACAGGAGAAGCCCAGGTTATACCAGCTGTACATATATAATTATATACAGGAGATGCCCGGGTTATACCGGCTGTACATATATAATTATATACAGGTGATGCACAGGTTATACCAGCTGTACATATATAATTATATACAGGAGATGCCCAGGTTATACCAGCTGTACATATATAATTATATACAGGAGATGCCCGGGTTATGCCGGCTGTACATATATAATTATATACAGAAGATGCCCAGGTTATACCGGCTGTACATATATAATTATATACAGGAGATGCCCAGGTTATACCAGCTGTACATATATAATTATATACAGAATATACCCAGGTTATACCAGCTGTACATATATAATTATATACAGGAGATGCCCAGGTTATACCAGCTGTACATATATAATTATATACAGAATATACCCAGGTTATACTAGCTGTACATATATAATTATATACAGGAGATGCCCAGGTTATACCGGCTGTACATGTATAATTATATACAGAATATACCCAGGTTATACCAGCTGTACATGTATAATTATATACAGGAGATGCCCAAGTTATACCGGCTGTACATATATAATTATATACAGAAGATGCCCAGGTTATACCAGCTGTACATATATAATTATATACAGGAGATACCCAGGTTATACCGGCTGTACATGTATAATTATATACAGGAGATGCCCGGGTTATACCAGCTGCACAATACAGGAGATGCCCGGGTTATACCAGCTGTACATATATAATTATATACAGGAGAATCCCAGGTTATACCGGCTGTACATATATAATTATATACAGAAGATGCCCAGGTTATACCAGCTGCACAATACAGGAGATGCCCGGGTTATACCAGCTGTACATATATAATTATATACAGGAGAATCCCAGGTTATACCGGCTGTACATATATAATTATATACAGAATATACCCAGGTTATACCAGCTGTACATATATAATTATATACAGGAGATGTCCAGGTTATACCAGCTGTACATATATAATTATATACAGGAGAATCCCAGGTTATACCGGCTGTACATATATAATTATATACAGAATATACCCAGGTTATACCAGCTGTACATATATAATTATATACAGGAGATGCCCAGGTTATACCGGCTGTACATATATAATTATATACAGGAGATGGCCAGGTTATACCGGCTGTACATATATAATTATATCCAGGAGATGCCCAGGTTATACCGGCTGTACATATATAATTCTATACAGGAGATACCCAGGTTATACCGGCTGTACATATATAATTCTATACAGGAGATGGCCAGGTTATACCAGCTGTACATATATAATTATATACAGAAGATACCTCGGTTATACCGGCTGTACATATATAATTATATACAGGAGATGCCCAGATTATACCAGCAGTACATATATAATTATATACAGGAGATGCCCAGGTTATACCGGCTGTACATATATAATTATATACAGAAGATACCTCGGTTATACCGGCTGTACATACAGTGTGTCCACCCATATCCTGTCCACCACCATTAACTTGAGAACGGCGACAGCTATAGGCATGGAAGTGGTGTCTAGGTATAGTAAAGTAGCCATGCACTACGCAATGAAAACACCTATAGCGCCACCTGGTGGAAAACAATGAAGTTAGCATTTTTATCTCGAAAATGGAACGAGATAGAGAAAAAAAGTGAATTAAGGGGGCTTTACATGCAATGATATCGCTAAAGTGATGCCGTTGGGGTCACGGAATTCGTGACGCACATCCGGCTTCGTTAGCGACGTCGTTGTGTGTGAAACGTACGAGCGGCCGCTAACGATCAAAATTACTCACCTTATCGTTGATCGTTGATACGTCGTTCATTTCCCAAATGTCGTTGCTGATTCAGGACGCAGGTTGTTCGTCGTTCCTGAGGCAGCACACATCGCTACGTGTGACACCCCGAGAATGACGAACAACACCGTACCTGCGTCCTCCGGCAACAAGGTGGGCGTGTCTTTCATGCAGCTGCTCTCCGCCCCTCCGCTTCTATTGGACGCCTGCCATGGGACGTCGCTGTGACGCCGAACGAACCGCCCCCTTAGAAAAGAGGCTATTCGCCGGCCACAGCGACGTCGCTAGGAAGGTAAGTCCTAGCGATATTGTGCGCCACGGGCAGCGATTTTCCCATGACACACAAACGACGGGGGCGAGTGCTTTCACGAGCAGCCTTTACAGTGAAACCTTGGTTAACGAGAACAATCCGTTCTGGGACTGTGCTTGGTAACCAAGTTACTCGTTCAGCAGAGCAAGATCTCCCATAGGAAATCATTGCAATGCAGACAACTCTTACCACAACTTGTTAAATGTCCTCCCTTGTCACGATGGTTACCGATACACATCCTGTATGGGCGAACTACAAGAACCATGAGGCCGGCGATGGAAGGTAAGGTGAGCATAATATGTGTGTGTGCGTGTGTGTTTGTTTGTGTGTGTTTGTGTGGACTGCAAGAGCGGGTCAGAGTGCGGTGGATGTACGGAACCGGAAGTGTGTGCGGTGAGGATTTTGCTCATTCAGCAAAGCTTGCTCATAAACCAAGTTACAAATTTACAGAAAGCTTTGCTCAGTAAGCGAAATACTCGCTAACTGGGTTACTCGTTAAGCGACGCTCCACTGTACAAAGTTGTAGGGCATCATCAATTCAATACGAATCGACACCTTGTGTAACGGGGTGCCAGGGGTGCCTCGGGGATTGTAGTCATGGCCCCTTTTTCTCTCAGGCTTACCCCTGGCTCAGCCGTCACTATCGGGACAGGAGATGTCTTGGTGGGGCAGAGTGTGGTGGTGCAGATGTCGTCCGACGTACAAACACTTTCCAGGCATGATTCGGTGCAAACAAAAGGCATTCTTTATTACACAGTTCTTCACACAACCGGCAGTTATAGATGACACTTCACACTTCCTTTAGCTGGGGGAAAGCCTGCCCTGACGTCTCCTCCAGTGGGGATGTGCCCGGCTAATCCTCTTCACCTGGCTCCCACTACGGCTACCCACAGACCGGACCCACACCGGTACTGCTTCGCACTTTGAGGTTCCGCCCGCTCCTTTTCTCTCCGGCTTCTCTATTCATCCAGCTCCCACACTCTGCCCCGGCTCTGCTTCTTCTCTCCCGTCCCGGACCCAACTGCCCTCCTACTCCCACTTTTTCTCGACATCCATATTCTTCCCTCCCCTTAATCTTGCCGGCTCCTCCTACCACTTGTTTCTGTGAGACAGCCGTCCCACCCGGCCACTAGGGGGAACCCACTAAAACAGTGCATTAACAATAAAAACATTTTTATTAAAGAACATCAACATTCCGGGGATACTGGGCTTCTTTGTAAGGGGTCTGCCCACCCCTTACATACCTCCCCTCTTTAAGCCTAAGCCTCCCGGCAAGGCATAAATCTAAAACTACATTTAAAACGAAACAAAGTCATTTTAATAGAGCTACGAACATGTTCACCTTAGGGCACCCGCAAGGGGCACACCAGTCCAGCGCCCGGAGTTCCTCCTGGAAGCTCCCGGTCTTAGTCGTGCCCGGAGGCCTTCGACCGGCACTCCCGGTCTTAGTAGAGTTTCTGCCCGGAGGCTTTTGCAGCACTCCCGGTCTTAGACGGCAGGAACGCAAATCGGCAAAATCTTCTTAACAACGCGGAGGGAGCCCCAAGCTCAGTCCAGCATCAGGCTCTCTCCGGGCTCAGCAGCTTAAACGGTTGGAAACAGTAAACCTTCTTCCGGCTCAAAACAATGCCGGTAGTTAACACAGACAGGTCCGCTATCTTTCGGTCTTGACAATTCACTCCGGATGATAGGCACGTTGCCATTCAGCCCGTTGAGCCTTCACATAGTCCGACAAGGACTGGCCGGGCAGCCGGCGCAGCCTCCGGAAGGGCTCATAACTGACGGTGGGCTCCGGTGTCTCGGTCTCCTCAACCCCCGACGGGGGTGACGGGGTCACTGCACGGGACGGCTGGGGGCTGCCCATGATGATTACTGGATGAGTCACCAGGCTCTGTTGTATAGCCAGCACCGCCGGGATCCCCTTCTCCGGGTCAGCGCTCGGTCCGGTCATGATTTCCGGTGCCACTGCCAGGGTGCTTTTCGGGTGAGAGATCGCAGCTAATACCGGTCTTTGGTGTGCACGCCGCCGGTACTGGCATTCCTCCCACTCAAGTTCTTGCTGCCATTGAGCAGCCTCTTGGGTAGTGGGCATCCGGGTCACTCCGACCGCAAAGAGGCCTCGGCATCCCACCTCTCTCATGAACCGCACCTTCTCTCCCGGATATAAAGTGTGGAGGCGTTGTGGCAGGCCCTCGGTGTTAAGGTTCACCCTATTGTAGAAGTAGTGATCGCCGGTCTCCTCATCCTCGATGAAACCGTAACCTTCTTTTTGATTAAACTTCACCACAGTCCCGACGGTACATTGGCGTTCGAATTCTTCACTCCGGGGACCGGCCATCATTTCTCGGGCCACGGTCTCGGCCAGCAGCCTCTCTTGTACCGGGTCGGGTTCTGGTGATGGAGACTTCCGCTGAGGCAGGGGTGACGGCTGTACTGGGTCCCAAAAGAAACCCCACTCGTCCTTCTCTAGCTCCCGGGCGTGTGGTGCTTCCGGGGCCGGAACGGTTACGTGGGTTGAAGAACCCACCGCGACTGGCGGGGGTATCTCCGGGTACGGGTATGGGGATCCCAGTATTCTGTCTCCCGACGGCAGCTGTGTGGTATAAGTTGCTCGGACCTCGGTCGTGGTCTCTCCGGTGACGGCGTCCCAGGTCGTAAGCCAGGTGACTTTCGTAGGCCGCTCCGGTCCTCCGGGCACCGCCGGTAAGTTGTGAGGAAGTCCTTCCGCGGACTGCTTTGGGCGTCCTCTGCCCAGATTAGTGGCTGCTAGTGCAGCCACCACATCTTGCTGCTGTCTGGAGGTCTCCATCTCGTTTTCAGTCAGCGTCTCTGATAATGGCGGCGGGGTCAGTGGAGATGCTGGAGGAAGTGGAGGCGGGCCTACTTTTCCCGCTCTTGGGTATACTCCACCCCCAGTCTCACACATCAGGTCGACCCCTCCGCGGCGGTTCTTCTTTTTCCCTGGAACACTGCCCACTTCACATATCTTCATCCGTGCCCTGGGACCGGCCCCTCCCTGTTACATCTCGTGGCTCTCCTGAGGCAAGGACTGAGGCAGTCTCCCATTCCTTGCCTGCCACGAGCACTCCTTCTCAGCAGCGCCGAAGGTCTGCCAGACTGCGCAGTGTGCAGGAGATACCTTCTCAGAGAGGCACCAGAAGGGTGACACCTAGTGGTTCTCCTGTTACAAGGAGTGAAGCGGTCTCCCATTCCTGGCCTGCCGCAGACTCTCCTGCTCAGCGGCCCCGAAGGTCTGCGAGGCTGCGCAATGTGCAGAGGTTTACTGCTCAGGGAAGCAGTGAGATTCCCGTTATCTCTGCACATTGTGAGACCGAGGATCCCGCCTCTATTTCCCAGAGGCAGGAGGGTGAGCATGTGCAATGCGTGGTGGGTCCTGATTCGCTCACTGACGTCACACGGCTTGATGACAAGGCTGGTGACATGGTGAATCCTGACTGGCCAGGCTGGGACGTCGTGGACCCTGATTGGGTCAATTCCGTCATCTCCGCCTCGCGCCCGCCCTCGGGTGGAGCTGCACCTCCTTAAAAGCTCCCCCTGCCATCATGGCGGCGCGTGACCGTCCTTCTATGTTTGGATGTCTGGCAGCGTGCTGCCACGCCACTGCTCAGGCATTACTGTCTCTTGTGGGCTTGGCCCTTGCTGCTCCGGCAGTACCTCGTTTGCAGGCCGTGTTCCTGCCTTGCTGCTCCGGCAGTACCCCCGTCAACAGGCCGTGTTCCTGTCCCAGGTGAGCTCCTCAAGTCTCCATTGGACTCACCTGGTTATTGAAAGCACACGTGCGTGGGCACCTCTGTGCTACCCTCGTGCCATATTCTCGTGACTTCCACTGGCACACGTGCGTGGGCACCTCTGTGCTTCCCCGTGCAACAGGTACACCGAGCCGTGAGATCTGTGCCATACAACCCTCAGGGGTTAGGGCAGATCGGTGTACATAGATCGTCTGTGACATTCCAGACGATCGCTAGCAGCAACCCGCTCACTCTTCACCCACCATAGCGGCGGTCCCTTACACCGCACAGTGGACCTTGACCGGCGGAAGCAGTCCATTTCCCATCTTGGCACGCTTCCCCGGGTCCCCCTCTTAACATTACGGTCGCGCCAAAGGTCTGGCTATGGCTGAAGAGCAGCAGCAGTTGCTGCGTTATGTGCAGCAGTTGGAGTCACGATTGGCAGCAGTGGAGCAGTCTTCCTCCGATAAGACTACTCTGACGACAGTCGCCACCCAGGCGGCTACCCAGGCTGTGCTATTGGGCGGAAGGTCTCCTCGCCTTGCGCTTCCAGAGCGCTTTAGCGGCAACAGCTCTGAGTGCCGTGGGTTTATAAACCAGGTTACCACCTACTTAGAGCTGTCCGCGACTCTTTACGCTACCGAGAAGGCGAAGGTAGCCTTCGTCCAGTCCCTGCTCACAGGGAGAGCGCTGAAGTGGTCCACGCCGTTGTGGGAGCGCGGAGATCGTGTGGTGAATAACTTAGCAGCTTATCTTGGGGCCATGAGAATGGTGTTCCTCGGGCCTCAAGTCACCCACGATTCCGCGCTGCGCCTCCTACGACTTCGGCAAGGGTCTGCTTCAGTCGGGGACTTTGCTGTACACTTTAGGACACTGGCCGCAGAGCTGGACTGGCCGGATAAGGTCCTTGTCCCTGTGTTTTGGGAGGGCCTGGCAGGGTTTGTCAAAGACGCACTGGCCACACGTGAGGTGCCTGCCACTTTAGAGTCCTTGATTCAGGTTGCCTCTCGCATAGACATCCGCCAGGCGGAGCGAAGGCTCGAGGTCTCTTCAGCACCCACGTCTTCTCGGCCTAAAAAGCGTCTGACTCCCGTCTTCCATCAGACAGGTCCCCCAGCCAGTCCTGTAGGCGACTCCGTGGAGTCAATGGAAGTGTCCAAGGTGGTCTCCTCTGCCCCAGGTTCTCGGTCTTGTGTCATCTGCTTTTCCTGTGGGCAGAGGGGACACATAGCTACCCTATGTCCCAAACCGTCGGGAAAAGACAGCGTCTAGTTTCTATCAGAGGGGGGACTCTAGACGCTACTTCTCCCTCTAGGTTGACTATCAGCGCCCAGTTGCAGTTCGGCACTACTCTCTTCTCTGCCCTGGCTTGCTTGGACTCAGGCGCTGAAGGCAATTTCATCTCGACCTCCCTGGCAACCCGATACTCAGTTCCCCTGGTTCTGTTGCCCAAGCCACTCAGGGTCCGGGTAGTCGACGGGTCCATACTACTCGATCCTATCACCCAGATCACCATCCCTCTCAGGATGGATGTACCACCGGGACACCATGAGCAGGTGTCCTTCCTGGTGCTTCCAGGGGGGACGGATGAGATCCTACTGGGTCTTCCCTGGTTGAGACAGCATGCTCCTATACTCAACTGGGCAACAGGGGAGATCTCATCCTTGGCAGGATCCTGTAGAGAGCACCTCGTGACTACCGAACCACCCGCTACCATTAGGTCGGTTGGGTCCTCAGGGAATACTGAGGGGCCGGGTTTACCGACACCTTATGAGGCCTACAGGGATGTCTTTTCCAAAAGGGCCGCAGATACTCTTCCTCCCCACCGGCCATATGATTGCCGAATAGACCTGAAGCCAGGCTCCGAGCCCCCTAGGGGCAGAGTGTATCCACTCTCTGCTCCAGAGACGGAGGCTATGTCCAAATATATTCAGGACAACCTGGCGAAGGGGTTCATTCGCAAGTCTATTTCACCGGCTGGTGCAGGGTTCTTTTTGTGCAGAAGAAGGAAGGGGATCTGCGCCCCTGTATCGATTACAGGGGATTAAATGCAATCACAATCAAGAACAAATACCCTTTGCCCCTCATTACTGAGCTATTTGATCGATTCCGCGGGGCAAAGGTCTTCACAAAGCTGGATCTACGCGGGGCGTATAATCTAGTGCGAGTCCGAAAGGGCGATGAGTGGAAGACTGCCTTTAACACCAGGGACGGTCACTACGAGTATCTAGTAATGCCCTTCGGACTCTGCAATGCCCCCGCCGTATTTCAAGACTTTGTGAATGACATTTTCCGGGATTTGTATCTTTCCGTGGTTGCATACCTGGATGACATTCTTATCTTCTCCCCCGATCTTACCACCCATCGGAGGGATGTCATCCGAGTACTTAAGAGGCTCCGCACCCATTCGTTATATGCTAAGCTGGAAAAATGCGTTTTTGAACAGGAATCCTTGCCGTTCCTGGGGTACATAGTGCCCAGTCAGGGGTTAGCAATGGATCCGGGGAAGTTGGAGACAGTGATGAACTGGCCTGAGCCCCGCTCGCTGAAGGCGATCCAGCGATTCTTGGGGTTTATCAATTATTATCGCCAGTTCATTCCCAACTTCTCGACGGTGGCAGCACCCATCATTGCCCTTACCCGCAAGGGCGCTAATCCCAAAGCATGGACACGGGAAACGGTAGAGGCATTTCACACTCTCAAAACTCACTTCTCCAGAGCTCCCATCCTTCATCGTCCAGACATCTCCAAACCCTTCCTACTGGAGGTAGACGCCTCTTCGGTCGGTGCAGGTGCAGTCCTGTACCAGAAAAACGAACGAGGAAGGAAACATCCGTGTTTCTTTTTCTCCAAGACCTTTTCTCCGGCCGAGAGGAACTACTCCATAGGGGATAGGGAGTTACTGGCGATGAAACTAGCATTCCAGGAATGGCGGCATCTCCTGGAGGGTGCGAAGCATCCATTTGAGGTTTTTTCTGACCACAAAAACCTCACATACCTCCAGACAGCACAACGCCTGAACCCAAGGCAGGCCCGTTGGTCTTTATTCTTCTCCCGGTTCCGCTTTATTATCCGCCACCTGGCCGGTGAGAAGAACGTACGGGCCGATGCCTTGTCACGTTGTATGGTTGTGTTGGAGGAGGACGAGGAGGAGCCTCGTCTTATACTACCCCCGGACAGCTTGAGGATGGTCACTCCCACTTCTTTGGACCAGGTGCCACCTGGCAAAACCCTCGTTCCCCCTGAACTACGGAACGAGGTGCTATCGTGGGCCCATGCCTCCAAGGTCGGGGGTCACTTCGGGGTCAAAAGGACCAGAGACCTGGTGACCAGGCATTATTGGTGGCCGAGACTACCCCAGGACATACAGGAATATGTGGGAGCCTGTATGTCGTGTGCTCGGAATAAGCCGTCCCGGCAGAGACCGGCAGGTCTTCTTCACCCACTGCCAGTGCCGGATCGTCCTTGGGAAGTGGTAGGGATGGACTTCCTGGGAGATCTGCCCAAGTCAGCAGGGCACAGGGTCGTATGGGTCATCACGGACCACTTCTCTAAAATGGTCCACTTGGTGCCTCTCCCACGACTCCCGACGTCACGTGCTCTCGCCACCTTGTTCATTCGGCATGTATTTAGGTTGCATGGCATGCCTGACAAGGTGGTGAGCGACCGGGGTCCCCAGTTCGCGTCTCGCTTCTGGAGAGAGCTCTGTAAGCTCCTGCAGATAGAGCTGAACATCTCCTCCGCATACCATCCCGAGACCAATGGACTAGTGGAGAGGACTAATCAGACCTTGGTAACTTACCTCCGCCATTTTATATCCGCGCACCACGACAACTGGGCTAACCTCCTTCCTTGGGCCGAATTTGCCATTAACAATTCGGTCCATGAATCCTCTGGCCAGACTCCGTTCCTACTCAATAACGGACAACATCCCAGAATCCCGGTTCCGATGCCCATTACGTCACCCGATACTAGAGTGGTGGATTGGGCGACCAAGGCCCGGGAGATCTGGGATGACACCCAAGAGGCTCTTAAAAGGGCTAAAGACCGGATGGTGATAACGGCTGATGTTCGCCGCCGCCCTGCACTATCCTTCGCCCCTGGTGACCTAGTATGGCTGTCCTCTAAGAATGTTAACCTACGGGTACAGGCAGCCAAATTCGCCCCTAGGTATCTGGGTCCATTTAAAGTACTACAGCAGGTAAACCCAGTGGCATATCGACTCCAGCTCCCTCCACGCTGGGCTATAGCCAACACCTTTCACGTGTCCCTCCTGAAACCCGTACGACTTAATAAATTCTCGGGGTCCCTGCCGGCTCAAACCGACTCCCCGTCCGACGACCCTGAGGTGGCAAAACTTGTGGAGACAAAAGTCATACAGGGCAAGAGGTACTACCTCGTGGAGTGGGCCGGCCGTGGTCCGGAGCATAGATCCTGGGAGTTGGAGGATCATATCCGCGCCCCGGGTTTGATAGCGGCCTTTGAGCACGGACAGGGGGGGGCCTAGACGGGGGGGTAATGTTACATCTCGTGGCTCTCCTGAGGCAAGGACTGAGGCAGTCTCCCATTCCTTGCCTGCCACGAGCACTCCTTCTCAGCAACGCCGAAGGTCTGCCAGACTGCGCAGTGTGCAGGAGATACCTTCTCAGAGAGGCAGCAGAAGGGTGACACCTAGTGGTTCTCCTGTTACAAGGAGTGAAGCGGTCTCCCATTCCTGGCCTGCCGCAGACTCTCCTGCTCAGCGGCCCCGAAGGTCTGCGAGGCTGCGCAATGTGCAGAGGTTTACTGCTCAGGGAAGCAGTGAGATTCCCGTTATCTCTGCACATTGTGAGACCGAGGATCCCGCCTCTATTTCCCAGAGGCAGGAGGGTGAGCATGTGCAATGCGTGGTGGGTCCTGATTCGCTCACTGACGTCACACGGCTTGATGACAAGGCTGGTGACGTGGTGAATCCTGACTGGCCAGGCTGGGACGTCGTGGACCCTGATTGGGTCAATTCCGTCATCTCCGCCTCGCGCCCGCCCTCGGGTGGAGCTGCACCTCCTTAAAAGCTCCCCCTGCCATCATGGCGGCGCGCGACCGTCCTTCTATGTTTGGATGTCTGGCAGCGTGCTGCCACGCCACTGCTCAGGCATTACTGTCTCTTGTGGGCTTGGCCCTTGCTGCTCCGGCAGTACCTCGTTTGCAGGCCGTGTTCCTGCCTTGCTGCTCCGGCAGTACCCCCGTCAACAGGCCGTGTTCCTGTCCCAGGTGAGCTCCTCAAGTCTCCATTGGACTCACCTGGTTATTGAAAGCACACGTGCGTGGGCACCTCTGTGCTACCCTCGTGCCATATTCTCGTGACTTCCACTGGCACACGTGCGTGGGCACCTCTGTGCTTCCCCGTGCAACAGGTACACCGAGCCGTGAGATCTGTGCCATACAACCCTCAGGGGTTAGGGCAGATCGGTGTACATAGATCGTCTGTGACATTCCAGACGATCGCTAGCAGCAACCCGCTCACTCTTCACCCACCATAGCGGCGGTCCCTTACACCGCACAGTGGACCTTGACCGGCGGAAGCAGTCCATTTCCCATCTTGGCACGCTTCCCCGGGTCCCCCTCGTAACACCTCCCATCTTTGGGCGGAGTACTCCGAACTTCTTTTTCGGCACCGGCCAGCCCCAGGCTCTTCTTTTGGCGCCAATTCTTCGCGCGCTTTCTGTGTCCTTGAAGACGACGGCCATCTTGCCGCCATCTTGTGCCCGGTCCAACGCCTTAGGCACTACTTCTTCTTCCCACCAAGGGATCGGGACTCTTCTCCAATAATCCGGATCCTGTGCCCTAGGCACCACTTGGTCTCCGTCTTCTTGGGTCGGGACCCCTTGCATATAATCCGCATCCTGCCGACTACGCCACATGTAACGGGGTGCCAGGGGTGCCTCAGGGATTGTAGTCATGGCCCCTTGTTCTCTCAGGCTTACCCCTGGCTCAGCCGTCACTATCGGGACAGGAGATGTCTTGGTGGGGCAGAGTGTGGTGGTGCAGATGTCGTCCGACGTACAAACACTTTCCAGGCATGATTCGGTGCAAACAAAAGGCATTCTTTATTACACAGTTCTTCACACAACCGGCAGTTATAGATGACACTTCACACTTCCTTTAGCTGGGGGAAAGCCTGCCCTGACGTCTCCTCCAGTGGGGATGTGCCCGGCTAATCCTCTTCACCTGGCTCCCACTACGGCTACCCACAGACCGGACCCACACCGGTACTGCTTCGCACTTTGAGGTTCCGCCCGCTCCTTTTCTCTCCGGCTTCCCTATTCATCCAGCTCCCACACTCTGCCCCGGCTCTGCTTCTTCTCTCCCGTCCCGGACCCAACTGCCCTCCTACTCCCACTTTTTCTCGACATCCATATTCTTCCCTCCCCTTAATCTTGCCGGCTCCTCCTACCACTTGTTTCTGTGAGACAGCCGTCCCACCCGGCCACTAGGGGGAACCCACTTAAACAGTGCATTAACAATAAAAACATTTTTATTAAAGAACATCAACATTCCGGGGATACTGGGCTTCTTTGTAAGGGGTCTGCCCACCCCTTACACCTTGCATACAGAAATGCTATGATTAGAAGGTGTAAACCTCACAAGGCTGCGGACGTGAAGCGACACCTCATGGAGACCTTCCTACAAGTCATTGGGTATGGTGGCTGTGTGGAGTGGCCTCCACGCTCACCTGACCTGACCCCATTGGACTTCTTTCTGTGAGGTCACATCAAGCAGCCGGTGTATGCGACCCCTCCACCAACATTGCAGGACCTACGACGACGTATCACAGATGCTTGTTTGTCACCTAGCATATTGCACAACGTGCAGCAAGATACAGTATGCTGTGCAGAGTCCAGATGTGCATTGCAGCTGACGGGGGCCACTGAGCATCAAAGTTAAATGAGCGCCGTATGCGTGACCAGCATTCAATGTTTTGGGGGGGGGGGTCATGGTTTTCATATCATAGCATTTCTGTATGCAAAGTGTCGATTCGTATTGAATTGATGATGCCCTGCAACTTTGTAATTCACTTTTTTTCTCTATCTCGTTCCGTTTTCGAGATAAAAATGTTAACTCCGTTGTTTTCCACCAGGTGGTGCTATAGGTGGTTTCATTGCATAGCGCATGGCTACTTTACTATACCTAGACACCACTTCTATGCCTAGAGTTGCCGCCGTTCTCAAGTTAATGGCGGTGGACAGGATATGGGTGGACACACTGTATGTAGGTATATACAGAACATGCCCAGGTTATACCAGTTTATAGTCCGGCTCCTTTCTTGAGGTTTGTACAAATAGGTGCGTGGCCCCTTTTTGAGCACAGTATTGCCTCTGTGTAGCGTCCCATGGGTGGGTGTCTGTCGGACCGCGTCCTGCTTTGCCTCTATTCACATTGTAGTCTTTGTCACATGGTAAGGTTTGAATACTAGAGAAAGGTTGGGGTCGTCCTGAGGGGTGCACCTTGTCTTGGTGGGATGGCTTTTATGCTTTTTTCATTGCTGTAGCTTTAGCTGCCCCATGGTATTTACATGTCCCATTACTATTTACTTACACTGAACAAAAATATAAACACACTTTATTCTTTGCTCCCATTCTTCATGAGCTGAACTCAAAGATCTAAGACTTTTTCTATGAACAAAGGCTTTATTCTCTCAAATATTGTTCACAAATTTGTATAAATCTGTGTAGTGATCACATTTCTGCAGAAATAATCCATCCACCTCACAGGTGTGACATATCAAGATTCTGATTAGACAGTATGATTATTGCACAGGTGCGCCTTAGGCTGGCCACAATAAGAGGCCACACTAAAATGTGCAGTTACAGCATTGGGGAGTCCAGGGGGCCAGAAAACCAGTCAGTATCTGGTGTGTCCAGCACATCTCCTTCGCATAGAGTTGATCGTGTTGGTGATTGTGGCTGTGGATTGTTGCTTCTCTGTGAGAAGTTATGGATATTGGTAGGAACTGGAACATGCTGTCATATACGCCGATCCAGAGCCCCAAACATGCCCATGGGTGACCTCTCCGGTGAGGATGCTGGCATGCAAGAAGTGGGATGTTTTCAGCCTCCAGGAATTGTGCACAGATCCTTGCACCATGGAGTCCATCATTATCAGCTGCAACATGAGGTGATGGTGGATGAGGCACAACAATGGCCTCAGGATCTCATCACTGTCTCCCTGTGCATTCACAATGGCCTCAATAACATGCACCTGTCTATAAAATGCACCTGCCCATACCATAACCCACCGCCACCATGAGAACCTCCATACACAACACTGACATCAGCAAACTGCTCACCCACATGACGCCATATAGACTGCCATCTGCCCTGTACAGAGACAACTGGGATTCATCCATGAAGATAAATCCTCTCCAACATGCCAGACACCATCGAATGTGAGAATTACTCTACCTAGGTGGGTTACAATGAAGAACTACAGTCAGGTGGAGACCCCGATGAGGACGACGCTCTGCAGTCAGGTGGAGACCCCGATGAGGACGACGCTCTGCAGTCAGGTGGAGACCCTGATGAGGACGACGCAGTGCAGTCAGGTGGAGACCCCGATGAGGGCGAGGCTCTGCAGTCAGGTGGAGATCCCGATGAGGACGACGTTCTGCAGTCAGGAGGAGACCCCCGATGAGGACGAGGCTCTGCAGTCAGGTGGAGACCCCGATGAGAACGACGTTCTGCAGTCAGGAGGAGACCCCCGATGAGGACGAGGCCCTGCAGTCAGGTGGAGACCCCGATGAGGGCGACGCTCTGCAGTCAGGTGGAGACCCCGATGAGGACGACGCTCCACAGTCAGGTGGAGACCCCTGATGAGGACGACGCTCTACAGTCAGGTGGAGACCCCTGATGAGGACGACGCTCTACAGTCAGGTGGAGACCGCGATGAGCGCGACGAGCAGCAGATGAGCTTACCTGAGACGGTTTCTAACAGTTTTTGCAGAAATTCTTTGGTTTTGCACCGATTGTTGCAGCCGCTTTCCAGGTAGCCAGTCTCAAACGATCTTGGAGGTGAAGATGCTGGATGTGGAGGTCCTGGGCTGGATATGGAGGTCCTGGGCTGGATGTGGAGGTCCTGGGCTAATGTGGAGGTCCTGGGCTGGAAGTGGAGGTCCTGGGCTGGAAGTGGAGGTCCTGGGCTGGAAGTGGCAGTCCTGGGCTGGATGTGGAGGTCCTGGGCTGGATGTGGAGGTCCTGGGCTGGATGTGGAGGTCCTGGGCTGGATGTGGAGGTCCTGGGCTGGATGTGGAGGTTCTGGGCTAGATGTGGAGGTCCTGGGCTGGATGTGGAGATCCTGGGCTGGATGTGAAGGTTCTGGGCTGGATGTGAAGGTTCTGGGCTGGAAGTGAAGGTCCTGGGCTGGATGTGGAGATTCTGGGCTGGATGTGGAGGTCCTGGGCTGGATCTGGAGGTCATGGGCTGGATGTGGTGGTCCTGGGCTGGAGGTGGAGGTCCTGGGCTGGAGGTGGAGGTCCTGGGCTGGAGGTGGAGGTCCTGGGCTGGATGTGGAGGTCCTGGGCTGGATGTGGAAGTCCTGGGCTGGATGTGGAGGTCCTGGGCTGGATGTGGAGGTCCTGGGCTGGATGTGGAAGTCCTGGGCTGGATGTGGAGGTCATGGGCTGGATGTGGAGGTCCTGGGCTGGATGTGGAGGTCCTGGGCTAATATAGAGGTCCTGGGCTGGAAGTGGAGGTCCTGGGCTGGAAGTGGAGGTCCTGAGCTGGATGTGGAGGTCCTGGGCTGGATGTGGAGGTCCTGGGCTGGATGTGGAGGTCCTGGGCTAGATGTGGAGGTCCTAAGCTGGATGTGGAGATCCTGGGCTGGATGTGAAGGTTCTGGGCTGGATGTGAAGGTTCTGGGCTGGAAGTGGAGGTCCTGGGCTGGATGTGGAGATCCTGGGCTGGATGTGGAGGTCCTGGGCTGGATCTGGAGGTCATGGGCTGGATGTGGTGGTCCTGGGCTGGATGTGGAGGTCCTGGGCTGGAGGTGGAGGTCCTGGGCTGGAGGTGGAGGTCCTGGGCTGGAGGTGGAGGTCCTGGGCTGGATGTGGAGGTCCTGGGCTGGATGTGGAAGTCCTGGGCTGGATGTGGAGGTCCTGGGCTGGATGTGGAGGTCCTGGACTGGATGTGAAGGTCCTGGGCTGGATGTGGAGGTCCTGGGCTAATATAGAGGTCCTGGGCTGGAAGTGGAGGTCCTGAGCTGGATGTGGAGGTCCTGGGCTGGATGTGGAGGTCCTGGGCTGGATGTGGAGGTCCTGGGCTGGATGTGGAGGTCCTGGGCTAGATGTGGAGGTCCTGGGCTAGATGTGGAGGTCCTGGGCTGGATGTGGAGATCCTGGGCTGGATGTGAAGGTTCTGGGCTGGATGTGAAGGTTCTGGGCTGGAAGTGGAGGTCCTGGGCTGGATGTGGAGATTCTGGGCTGGATGTGGAGGTCCTGGGCTGGATCTGGAGGTCATGGGCTGGATGTGGTGGTCCTGGGCTGGATGTGGAGGTCCTGGGCTGGAGGTGGAGGTCCTGGGCTGGAGGTGGAGGTCCTGGGCTGGAGGTGGAGGTCCTGGGCTGGAGGTGGAGGTCCTGGGCTGGATGTGGAAGTCCTGGGCTGGATGTGGAGGTCCTGGGCTGGATGTGGAAGTCCTGGGCTGGATGTGGAGGTCATTGGCTGGATGTGGAGGTCCTGGGCTGGATGTGGAGGTCCTGGGCTAATATAGAGGTCCTGGGCTGGAAGTGGAGGTCCTGGGCTGGAAGTGGAGGTCCTGAGCTGGATGTGGAGGTCCTGGGCTGGATGTGGAGGTCCTGGGCTGGATGTGGAGGTCCTGGGCTAGATGTGGAGGTCCTGGGCTGGATGTAGAGATCCTGGGCTGGATGTGAAGGTTCTGGGCTGGATGTGAAGGTTCTGGGCTGGAAGTGGAGGTCCTGGGCTGGATGTGGAGATCCTGGGCTGGATGTGGAGGTCCTGGGCTGGATCTGGAGGTTATGGGCTGGATGTGGTGGTCCTGGGCTGGATGTGGAGGTCCTGGGCTGGAGGTGGAGGTCCTGGGCTGGATGTGGAGGTCCTGGGCTGGATGTGGAAGTCCTGGGCTGGATGTGGAGGTCCTGGGCTGGATGTGGAGGTCCTGGGCTGGATGTGGAGGTCCTGGGCTAATATAGAGGTCCTGGGCTGGAAGTGGAGGCCCTGGGCTGGATGTGGAGGTCCTGGGCTGGATGTGGAGGTCCTGGGCTGGATGTGGAGGTCCTGGACTAGATGTGGAGGTCCTGGGCTGGATGTGGAGATCCTGGGCTGGATGTGAAGGTTCTGGGCTGGAAGTGGAGGTCCTGGGCTGGATGTGGAGATCCTGGGCTGGATGTGGAGGTCCTGGGCTGGATCTGGAGGTCATGGGCTGGATGTGGTGGTCCTGGGCTGGATGTGGAGGTCCTGGGCTGGATGTCGAGGTCCTGGGCTGGATGTCGAGGTCCTGGGCTGGATGTGGAGGTCCTGGGCTGATGTGGAGGTCCTGGGCTGGATGTGGTTACATGTGGTCTGCGGTTGTGAGGCCAGTTGGATGTTCTGCCAAATTCTCTTAAACTCCTTTGGAAAGCCTTATGGTAGAGAAATGAACATTCAATTCACGTCCGGCAGCTCTGGTGACATTCCTGCAGTCAGTCGCCAACTGCACGCTCCATCAAAACTGACATTGTGCTGTGTGATAAAATTGCACATTTTAGAGTGGCCTTTTATTGTGGCAAGCCTAAGGTGTAACCTATGCAATAATCATGCTGGCCAGCTTAAGGCACACCTGTGCAATAATAATGCAGGCCAGCCTAAGGCACATCTGTGCAATCATCATGCTGACCAGCCTAAGTTACATCTGTGCAATAATAATGCTAATCAGCCTAAGGCACACCTGTGCAATAATCATGCTGTCTACCAGCATCCTGATATGTCACACATGTGAGGTGGATGGAATATCTCCGCAAACAAGACACATTTGTGTACAATATTTGAGAGAAAAAGGCCTTTTCTGTAGGTAGAAAAAGTCAGATCTTTGAGTTCAGCTCATGAAAAATGGGAGAAAAACAGAAGTGTTGTGTTTATATTTTTGCTCAGTGTATTTATTTGCTGTAGAGTATATGCCCATTTTACTTTGTTGTATTTGTTTGTTTTAGTTGTTTGTTTTTTGTTTTCTTGTGTTTTGTCTGTGGAATGTCCAGTGTGAACGCGCTCTTACACTTTACACTTATACCAGCTTATAGTCCGGCTCATTTTTTGGGGTTTTTTTTGTACTGTTTATAGGGAAACACTCCCTTAGCTCTGCCTATAGAGGTTCTCTGCTGAAACTTCATGAATACACAGGTTTTTGTCACTTTTTTACGAGGATACTCTGCTGACTGTTTATGAGCATATGATCCATTTGGCACAGTTTATGCTGGATACTTTGCCAAAACTGTTTATAGGGGCACTTTCCAGTCACTCTTTAGGAGATGTACTTTTTATTGCTAAGTGACCGCTCCACAGATACTATTTAAATATTTTTCAAATATTGTTTGTTTATGGGGGCACATTCTGGCACTGTTTATGGGAGCACTTCTGGCACTGTTTATGGGGACACTCCTGACACTGTTTATGGGGACACTCCTGACACTGTTTATAGGGGAACTTCTGGCACTGTTTATAGGAGCACTTCTGGCACTGTTTATAGGGGCACTTTTCAAATATTGTTCATAGGGGCACTGTCTGGTACTATTTATGGGGGCACTCTGACACTGTTGATGGGGGCACTTTTCAAATATTGTTTATGGGGACACTACTAGCACTGTTTAAAAGGGCACTCCCTGACACTGTTTATAGGGGCACTCCCTGGCACTGTTTATGGGAGCACTTTCTGGCACTGTTTAAGGGGGCACTCTCTGGCACTGTTTATGGGGGCACTCTCTGGCACTGTTTATGGGGGCACTCCCTGGCACTGTTTATGGGGGCACTCTCTGGCACTGTTTATGGGGGCATTCTGGCACTGTTTATGGGGGCACTCTCTGGCACTGTTTATGGGGGCACTCCTGGCACTATTTATGGGGGCACTCCTGGCACTGTTTATGGGGGCACTCTTGGCACTGTTTATGGGGGCACTCTTTGGCACTGTTTATGGGGACATTTCTGACACTGTTTATAGGGGAACGTCTGGCACTGTTTATGGGGGCACTCTCTGGCACTTTATGGGGGCACTCCTGGCACTGTTTATGGGGACACTCTTTTGGCACTGTTTATGGGAGCACTTTCTGGCACTGTTTATGGGGGCACTCCTGGCATTGTTTATGGGGGCACTTCTGGCACTGTTTATGGGGGCACTCCTGGCACTGTTTATGGGGACACTCTTTTGGCACTGTTTATGGGGGCACTTTCTGGCACTGTTTATGGGGGCACATCATGGCACTGTTTATGGGGGCACTTTCTGGCACTGTTTATGGGGGCACTCTCTGGCACTGTTTATGGGAGCACTTTCTGGCACTGTTTATGGGGCACTCTCTGGCACTGTTTATGGGAGCACATCATGGCACTGTTCATGGGGGCACTTTCTGGCACTGTTTATGGGGGCACTTTTTGGCACTGTTTATGGGGGCACTCTCTGTCACTGTTTATGGGAGCACTTTCTGGCACTGTTTATGGGGGCACTCTGGCACTGTTTATGGGGGCACTCTCTGACACTGTTTATGGGGGCACTCTCTGACACTGTTTATGGGGACACTCTTTTGGCACTACTCAGAGGACACGTTTTTGGCACTGCTTACGGGGGCACTTTGTTGTCATGCTTACAATGCTGTTAATAGAAGCACTTAGCAATTATGCGGACATACTTTACACAGGGAAAATAAATTTGCAAACCTCCCTGAAGTGGATTTTTAATAATTGGCACGCTTGCTTTAACCCCTTACGTCCTGTGACAGGTGCTCGTCCGGTTCCGTCATTGCCATCACTATACTGAGGGAGTTAATGTCGTTCCCGGGCTCCTCATTATAACCTGCCTGGTGTTATTCCAGAGGCCGGGGAAAATGTTTTGTGTGTTTATTCAGGACAATTACGCGTCCTGCCAATTAGTGAGCAGAAATAAAGGCGACTTCCACGGGGACTGTGCAGGCAATTAGCATTTTGCGTCCTGAAGTTTGCAGATCTTCTGGGCGAGTTAAGTAGATAATGGCAGACAATAAGCTGGGAGGGGTCACCGGGCCGCGGCTGGACTTATTAATACGGTTCTTATGGGGTGGGCAGTGTTAATTGCTTGTTGAGGATAGAATTGATGACCCATCTGCTCAGATCCCATCGGTTTTGGGCAATAAGCACCTTTCCGAGACCTTCGCTGCAGCATCAGGACTTTAGGGTGAAAGCTGTTATGGCGTCACCCGTGACCTGCGATAAAATAATATGACAATATGTCTCTAATAAAAAAAGGCATTACTGACATTGCAAAAAACTATAAAAAATTACTATCTTATAGAAATAAGTTGAACATGGAGTTTGAGAATTCTGCACAAATCATGAATAAATTTAACTAGTGGCGTAACTAGAGATCGAGGGGCCCTGGTGCAAAATTTAGACCTGGGCCCCCCCTTCTGTTGGTCAGATGTATGTATGTATACATTTAACATTCCAAATATGTCTAAAGACATACGAGTTACTGCCCCCATTATGTAGTAATGTCACCCACCCTGTTCTAATGTCCCTCATCCGCCATTCCCATCCCAGGGATCTTTCCTTGTAAATATGTCCCCCTTCCTGGTATATATGCCTCCCACCCTGGTAAGTATGTCCTCCATCCTGGCATATATGTTCCCCATCTTAGTATATATGTTACCCATTTTAGCCCACGTACTGGTATATATATATATATAACCCTATCAGAGGAGATCTCATTTATATGTATAAATACACGTGTGGTCAATATAAAGGACTGGCACATGACTTATTCCTTCCAAAGACAATACTAAGGACCAGGGGCACTCACTGCAAGTGGAAGAAAAGCGATTCCGGCAGCTAAATAGGAAAGGGTTCTTTACAGTTAGAGCAGTCAGACTGTGGAATGCCGACCACAAGAGGTAGTAATGGTAGATACTATAACAGCTTTTATATCAGGGCCGGATGATTTCCTCACTACACAACATTGTGGGTTATAAATGACTTAGTGACCAAATGTAGAACTGGTGGAGGAAGGTTGAACTGGATGGACCTAGGTCTTTTTTCAACCTAAGTAACTATGTAACTATGTTACTATCTTGGTAAAAATGTCTCCATCCTGGTATATATGTCCCCCTCCTGGTATATATGTCCCCCTCCTGGTATATACTGTCCCCTTGCTGGGACCGTCCTGGTATATACTGTTCCCTTCCTGGTATCTGCTGTCCCCCTCCTGGCAAATATGTCTTCATTCTGTCTAATACAAAAAACAACAACATTGTACTCGCCCTCCTTGGCTCCCACGTCGCGCAGCGTCCTCCTGTGTAGCCAGCGCACAGTGACCAGCAGCTTTCATTGTTGTTGGTGTTATTGCAACATATGACGTCATTGCCATGTGCCGCCCTCAGTCATTGGAATACAGATGAAAGCTGCCGGCTTCTGTTTGACTGGCAGCGTGTATTGCAGTACAGGGACCCAATGAGTCTCTACACCACGATGTATTTCAGCTGGATGTGCAGCCTCAGACACACATCTAGCTGAAGGAGGGGCTGGGGCTGGCGAGACACCTGCATCCCCAGGCCCAGTCGCGATCCCTGCAACCGCAATCCTTCTGCCCCTGAATGAAGCCATTTCACTATGCACCCCCACCATTATATAGCTTCTGCTTCATTCACATCCAGAGCTGCAATCACAATTCAGCTAATTGCCTAGATTTGTTACTAAAGGCTACTTTACACACTGCGATATCGGTCCCGATATCGCTAGCGTGGGTACCCGCCCCCATCTGTTGCGCGACACGGGCAAATCGCTGCCCGTGCCGCACAACATCGCCCAGACCCGTCACACATACCTGCCCGGCGACGTCGCTGTGACCGGCGAACAGCCTCCTTTCTAAGGGGGCGGTCCGTGCGGCGTCACAGCGACGTCACTGAGCGGCCGCCTAATAGCAGCGGAGGGGCCTAGATGAGCGGGACGTAACATCCCGCCCACCTCCTTCCTTCCTCATAGCGGCCGGGAGGCAGGTAAGGAGAGCTTCCTCGTTTCTGCGGCGTCACACATAGCGATGTGTGCTGCCGCAGGAGCGACGAACTACATCGTTACTGCTGCAGTAACGATAATCGAGAATGGACCCCCATGTCACTGATGAGCGATTTTGCACGTTTTTGCAACGATGCAAAATCGCTCATCGGTGTCACACGCAATGGCATCGCTAATGCGGCCGGATGTGCGTCACAAATTCCGTGACCCCAACGACTCCGCACTAGCGATGTCGCAGCGTGTAAAGCCCCCTTTAGTCAAAAGTGGACAGTTTTTGATTTATGTTATTCCCACTGATTCACTGAATATTCCCTTTCTGATTTTTCTGTAAATCCGCCATATGGTGTCAGACATAGGGGTCTTCATATTCGGTCCTATGTTTTATGGTCTTTAAAAGGAGGCATTATATTATTTCAGAGAGTTTCTATTTAACACTTGATTTAATTCCCAACCATTGTTGAGGTCTCTGCTTGTTGTTAGTGAATTAAAACACCCATCTTTAGCTAATATATTTCACAGCCGACGGTTTGTATTCTAAACTGCAGATCATTGTACCAAACCCTCAGCTTTGGAAATGTTGATGCGCACACGCAAACCCTCAGCTTTGAAAATGTTGATGCACACACAAACCCTCAGCTTTGGAAATGTTGATGCGCACACGCAAACCCTTAGCTTTTGAAATGTTGATGCGCACACGCAAACCCTCAGCTTTGGAAATGTTGATGCGCACACGCAAACCCTCAGCTTTGGAAATGTTGATGCGAACACACAAACCCTCAGCTTTGGAAATGTTGATGCGCACACGCAAACCCTCAGCTTTGGAAATGTTGATGCGCACACGCAAACCCTCAGCTTTGGAAATGTTGATGCGCACACGCAAACCCTCAGCTTTGGAAATGTTGATGCACACACGCAAACCCTCAGCTTTGGAAATGTTGATACACAAACCCTCATCTTTGGAAATGTTGATGCTTGTGCACAAACCCTCAGCTTTGGAAATGTTGATGCACACATGCACAAACCCTCAGCTTTGGAAATGTTGATGCACACACACAAACCCTCAGCTTTGGAAATGTTGATGCACACACACAAACCATCAGCTTTGGAAATGTTGATGCACACACACAAACCATCAGCTTTGGAAATGTTGATGCACACACACAAACCATCAGCTTTGGAAATGTTGATGCGCACGAACAAACCCTCAGCTTTGGAAATGTTGATGCACACACACAAACCCTCAGCTTTGGAAATGTTGATGCGCACACACAAACCATCAGCTTTGGAAATGTTGATTCATACACACAAACCATCAGCTTTGGAAATGTTGATGAACACATGCACAAACCCTCAGCTTTGGAAATGTTGATGCGCACACACAAACCCTCAGCTTTGGAAATGTTGATGCGCACACACAAACCCTCAGCTTTGGAAATGTTGATGCACACACACAAACCCTCAGCTTTGGAAATGTTGATGCACACACACAAACCATCAGCTTTGGAAATGTTGATGCACACACACAAACCATCAGCTTTGGAAATGTTGATGCGCACACACAAACCCTCAGCTTTGGAAATGTTGATGCACACACACAAACCCTCAGCTTTGGAAATGTTGATGCGCACACGCAAACCCTTAGCTTTTGAAATGTTGATGCGCACACGCAAACCCTCAGCTTTGGAAATGTTGATGCGCACACGCAAACCCTCAGCTTTGGAAATGTTGATGCGAACACACAAACCCTCAGCTTTGGAAATGTTGATGCGCACACGCAAACCCTCAGCTTTGGAAATGTTGATGCGCACACGCAAACCCTCAGCTTTGGAAATGTTGATGCGCACACGCAAACCCTCAGCTTTGGAAATGTTGATGCACACACGCAAACCCTCAGCTTTGGAAATGTTGATACACAAACCCTCATCTTTGGAAATGTTGATGCTTGTGCACAAACCCTCAGCTTTGGAAATGTTGATGCACACATGCACAAACCCTCAGCTTTGGAAATGTTGATGCACACACACAAACCCTCAGCTTTGGAAATGTTGATGCACACACACAAACCATCAGCTTTGGAAATGTTGATGCACACACACAAACCATCAGCTTTGGAAATGTTGATGCACACACACAAACCATCAGCTTTGGAAATGTTGATGCGCACGCACAAACCCTCAGCTTTGGAAATGTTGATGCACACACACAAACCCTCAGCTTTGGAAATGTTGATGCGCACACACAAACCATCAGCTTTGGAAATGTTGATTCATACACACAAACCATCAGCTTTGGAAATGTTGATGAACACATGCACAAACCCTCAGCTTTGGAAATGTTGATGCGCACACACAAACCCTCAGCTTTGGAAATGTTGATGCGCACACACAAACCCTCAGCTTTGGAAATGTTGATGCACACACACAAACCCTCAGCTTTGGAAATGTTGATGCACACACACAAACCATCAGCTTTGGAAATGTTGATGCACACACACAAACCATCAGCTTTGGAAATGTTGATGCGCACACACAAACCCTCAGCTTTGGAAATGTTGATGCACACACACAAACCCTCAGCTTTGGAAATGTTGATGCACACACACAAACCATCAGCTTTGGAAATGTTGATGCACACACATAAACCATCAGCTTTGGAAATGTTGATGCACACACACAAACCCTCAGCTTTGGAAATGTTGATGCACACACACAAACCATCAGCTTTGGAAATGTTGATGCACACATGCACAAACCCTCAGCTCTGGAAATGTTGATGCACACACACAAACCATCAGCTTTGGAAATGTTGATGCGCACACACAAACCATCAGCTTTGGAAATGTTGATGCGCACACACAAATGTTGTACTTCGTATCAAGAGGGGGATTAGACTGGATCAAGAAACGAGTGAATCTGCCTGAATTAGGCCTTGATGCAATGTTAATTACTCACAGCAGAATGAGCAAACTGAGAATCCATCACTATTCTCACCGGCTTACAGGAGACTTTCTATCTCTTTTACCTGTCTTTTTTTTTAGCTCCTCTCAGCTGATTTATGACCACAGACCACATCAAAGTTGCATTTTCAGAGAAACAAAGAGCCTGCAAAAGCAAAATTTTGTCTGAAAATCATTTTTAGCTCCATATACATGCATCTAAGAAAAATAAATTGACCTATAAAGGTATACAACCCCTATAATGTGCTCTTGAATATCTCCAAAACTTAGAGCAAAATAAATGTAGGGTGAAAAATAATATACAGTAGATCACAAAAGTGAGTACACCCCTCACATTTTTGTAACTATTTTATTATATCTTTTCATGGGACAGCACTGAAGATCAGACACTTTAATACAATGTACAGTGTCAGTGCGCAGCTTGTATAACAGTGTTATTTTAGTGTGCCCGCTACGTAACTCAACACAAAACCACCAAAATCCTTTAGTACCCCTAAACTAAGCCAGAGATCAAGTATTATGAGCCTAGAGAGGGGGTGGGGGGGTCTCATTTCAGGTGGTCCTTTATTCCAACACACTAAGCAGTGTATTAACCCTCTTCCAAAAAAGGTCCCTCTTTGGGGAGTAGTGTTACTGTGCAACCGCATCACGGTAGCGCTAAAAGTGTGATGCTGCCGCCTGCAGGCTTTTGGTGGTATTACAGCAAGGCTGGCAGCTGCCACATAGGACCCTACTCAATGGCAACCATAAGGTGGTGGGTCATTATATCCCACAATGGGGGAGGGGATATGATATAATAAAGTACAGAATGTGCATTTTTGGCTACGGCATCTTTCTTCACAAACCTAAACATTTTTTTCTTTGTTAACCCTGTAAATCCCTCTTCACTTTCTCACATTCTACTTTATGAACTTCTTGTAACTTTTACTAAAACATTAATTGCAGCCTCCTTAATTGGCTCTGAGGGGGTCTCCGGCCTCACAGGGTGCAGATGTGTCTGAATGTGTGATGAGATGTTGCGCTGATTATATAACCCTCTTCTCTTCATGCACTTTAATTAAGACATTTCTACAAACTTCGAGGTTTCTTAATATTACAAGAAAAAAAATGATCTTCAGCGGCAAATGTGGAGCAGCCAGAAATGCCAAGTGCAGAGCTGAATCCACACTTGTTTTTCTTTTTTGCACAATTTATGAGTAATGTGAATGGAGCTGCAGTACCAGCCACAACCTACAGGCAAGAGTGGCGCCGTTCCTGCAATATAGCATGAAGTCTGGCATTTTGCATGACAATCATGATCCAGGAGATCGGGGGGAGTAAGACGCACCAAATTCATTAAGACTTGACCAATTCTTGATAAATTTGGTGCAATATTTCTCCAGTATATTTAAATTTAAATTGGTGTTAATTTCAGCCACTTTTTAGCATTAATTTTGGTGATTTTGACTCTCCTTTTAGGCTCCACCCACTTTCAAAAAGTTTCCAGGAAAAAAAAGTTGCAAAATTATCTTTGCGACATTTGAAAGTTTTAAGCTAAATTTCCACTGCAAATTGTTGTATGAATTTGCCTCGAAGGCCTCTATCACACATCAGTGAAAACCAGACACGTTTTTGACTGACGTGACTTTGGCACACGTGTGATCTCCGTGTGCTATCCGTGATAACACACGGAGAGCAGGAACTTTATGCTCACCTGTCCCCGGCGCTGCTGTCCATGGTGCTGATGTCTCCTGAGTTGCTGTATCTGGCCGCTGCTGTCTCTAGCGCTCCTGTTACTTACGTTTTGCGGTGCAGTGAATATGCATGAGCATAATGAGAGGGCCTGGAAGCAGGAGACAGCAGGGCTGGAGACAGGTGAGTATAGACAAGCATTTTATTTCACAGGTACGTGTTTTCTCTGGTACGTGTCACAGTTATCACACCATTGTGTGGTCCGTGTGACATCTGTGATGACGGGGAAAAAAGGGCTTGTCTCCGTGCGGAACACACGACACGCATGTGCTCCATACAGACACACGGTCCATGAGAAATCACTGATTTTAATGGGTCTGCATATGTCCGTGATACATACATACCAAAATCACTGACGTGTGAAGGGGGCCCAAGTTTGTTGGAAGCTCTTTATCAGGCCTCGTTCACACGACAGTGATTCTGGTACATATGTGACAGTTTTTATACGTACCAGAATTACGCACATACACAGACCCATTAAAATCAATGGGTCTGCGCACACATGAGTGATTTCTCAGGGACTGTGTGCTCATGCTGCGTACATGCGTGACCGTACCGAGACAAGTATATATTTCTCCGGCAGCACTGATGTCACATTGATCACACAGTGATGGGAGTCTTGAGACACATACCAGAGAAAACATGTGCCTGTGAAATAAAAGGTTTTTCTATACTCACCTGTCTCCAGCCCTGCTGTCTTCGGCTTTGCAGTCTCCTGCTTCCAGGCCCGCTCATTATGCTCATGAATATTCACAGCACCTCAACCTGGAAGTAACAGCAGCGGCCAGAGACAGAAGCGCGGAAGACATCAGCACCACGGACAGCAGAGATGTGGACAGGTGAGTATAAAGTTCCTGATCTCCGTGTGCTATCCGTGAACGCATGTATGCCAAAATCACAGCACACGGAGGGACATATGCACCTTTAACAAGTCAGTGAAAAACATGTGACGTCTGAAACAGGTCTTAGGGTAGGTTCACACGACAGTTCTCTCTCCATCCAAGTAAAATTATGATCAGTTTGATCAGAGTCTGGGCATAGGGGGATGAGGTTTGCTCAAAGGTGGAAAGACAAAAAAGAAGCTTTCTACCTTCTCCATTCTGCAAGTCCGTGAAATTAAGACCGTACTTGAATTGTCATTTTTTCATGGAACCATGGACTGGAATGATCAAGGGCGCTCCCATTCTCGGAGGTAAATCGCGCACGCCGAATCTGTCAATGAAAAAAATGATTAATCTGCACTGCTCCATTGAATAACATTGATCCGAGCGCTGTCCGTTTTTTAATGGTTAGCACTTGAACTGAAAATACGGTGGTCTCCACGAAGCCTTATAGTGACTCAACCAGAAAATCCATATTTATTTACACATTTCTTGTGCTGTTATATAAACAACCATATAAAAATAATGGCGTTAAAGCAATAAGGCAATACTTGCACTGGCGACTTGAGCCCAGTGAGAGCAACTTTTTGCACTTCCGCTCCGGATCGCTGCGCTAATATATTCCAATTGTCCCAATTAACATAATATATTCACTTGTCATCGACTTTATGGCGTCGGCTCGTTCCAAGGTTGTGCTCCTGCCAATGAGGTGACGTTTCTGCCGGGTGCCTTAATAGCCTGGAATTACCGCAGTGATTGCCAAAATAATGGTCAGGCTGGATTTTGTGCTGACGCAAGCTCCAGGCCAGCTGACATTTGCAGGGTAAAGTCGATGCAGCAATGGCTGAGAGCTGCAACAGCTCTGACCTTTCTGCTTTATCTCTGAGGCCTTCACTTGCTTCTTGTGTTGCTGAAAGTTCAGCGTCGCAGCCCTTTGCCTCCCCCTGCGCTGCAGCACATGCTTTACCCCTCCAGCATTCTGATCAGCCATTAATCCAACAATAGCAGCGGAGCGCCGGCTTCCTCCACCGCCACCGCCATTCACAAGACTTCATTTTCATTTATTTTCCTCTTTCTGAACCTCAAGATGCTATATCTTCTTTCCACCTCCTAATGTACAGTATATGCACAATATCGTACCATATAAATACACAGAGTTTAAAGACTGCTTATATCTTCCCCCAAAATTCCTCACTGTTCATTTTCATCCTCTATACAAAGTTAAGCAATTTTCTATCTAGTCTTCACTTACAATTTTATACCATTTAGATGCTGCAGAATTTCTTCTGTGAGTCGTTTATCGCTGCGAGATCTGCAAAACTAATACAAAATCCATCAGAGCTTCCAAATCTCATGTTTCTTCCTCTCCTTTCGGGGTTACAGATAGCAGCAGGGAGAGGGTTAATCACAGGACTGCAGCAGAAACAGGAGAAAGCATCAGTATCACAGCATGGAAAACGGGTGTAGATATGGAGGAAATAATAATAATTGTATTCATTTATATAGCACTATTAATTCCACAGCACTTTACATACATTGGCAACACTGTCCCCATTGGGGCTCACAATCTAGAGTCCCTATCTGTATGTCCTCCTTGCAGATGGTGTTCTTGGTGGGATTTGAACCCAGAACCCCAGCGCTGCAAGACTGCAGTGCTAACCACTGAGCCACTGCAAGACTGCAATGCTAACCACTGATCCACCGTGCCGCCCAGGAAAGCACATAAATAGGAAAAAAAAGCACAGGATTGAGCTGTGTATGAAAGCAAGTGAAGAAATCAGCACACTGGTTTCACACCGACCTCACATCCAGCATATATTACTGGGAGAAACAACCAGACCTCACATCCAGCCTATATTACTGGGAGAGACACACAGAGCTCACATCCAGTCTATATTACTGGGAGAGACACACAGAGCTCACATCCAGCCTATAGTACAGGGAGAGACACACAGAGCTCACATCCAGTCTATATTACTGGTAGAGACACACAGAGCTCACATCCAGTCTATATTACAGGGAGAGACACACAGAGCTCACATCCAGCCTATGTTACTGGGAGACACACAGATCTCACATCCAGTCTATATTACTGGGAGAGACACACAGAGCTCACATCCAGCCTATATTACTGGGAGAGACACACAGACCTCACATCCAACCTATATTACTGGGAGACACACAGAGCTCACATCCAACCTATATTACTGGGAGACACACAGAGCTCACATCCAGCCTATATTACTGGGAGAGACACACAGAGCTCACATCCAGCCTATATTACTGGGAGAGACACACAGACCTCACATCCAGCCTATATTACTGGGAGAGACACACAGAGCTCACATCCAGCCTATATTACTGGGAGAGACACACGGAGCTCACATCCAGCCTATATTACTGGGAGAGACACACAGAGCTCACATCCAGTCTATATTACTGGGAGAGACACACAGAGCTCACATCCAGCCTATATTACTGGGAGAGACACACAGAGCTCACATCCAGCTTATATTACTGGGAGAGACACACAGAGCTCACATCTAGCCTATATTAATGGGAGAGACACACAGAGCTCACATCCAACCTATATTACTGGGAGAGACACACAGAGCTCACATCCAGCCTATATTACTGGGAGAGATACACAGAGCTCACATCCAGCCTATATTACTGGGAGAGACACACAGAGCTCACATCCAGCCTATATTACTTGGAGAGACACACAGAGGTCACATCCAGCCTATATTACTGGGAGAGACACACAGAGGTCACATCCAGCCTATATTACTGGGAGAGACACACAGACCTCAAATTCAGCCTATATTACTGGGAGAGACACACAGAGCTCACATCCAGCCTATATTACTGGGAGAGACACATAGAGCTCACATCCAGCCTATATTACTTGGAGAGACACACAGACCTCACATCCAGCCTATATTACAGGGAGAGACACACAGACCTCACATCCAGCCTATATTACTGGTAGAGACACACAGAGCTCACATCCAGCCTATATTACTGGGAGAGACATACAGAGCTCACATCCAGCCTATATTACTGGGAGAGATGCACGGAGTTGACATCCAGGCTACATTATGGGAAGAGACACAGACAGTCAGCAGAAAGGGACTCAACAAATTGTAATTCCACTTTTGATGATGCTGGTGTGTGGATGTGGATTCGCTGTTGTTGAAGGTTTAACCCATTGCATTGCATATTTTAGTTAATTGATCCCCTCTGTTCAGTACCCATAAGATTAGCCAATTTAGGAGGAATAATAACTGGTATATAGTGATAAGCGAGCACTACCATGCATGCATAATTGAAGTCAATAATGTACTCCAGCATTTTTATGGGAACTCTTCTGGGAAAATGCTCAAGTCCCTCATTGACATCCATTATACTTGGCTACTCGATTCACCTCCATTCGAGCATCCAACTGCTCTTAATGAGCCCCGAGTATGGTAGTGCCCGCTCATCACTAGTTACCAGTACTGAGCACCCGAGCATGGTAGTGCCCGCTCATCACTAGTTACCAGTACTGAGCACCCGAGCATGGTAGTGGCCGCTCATCACTAGTTACCAGTACTGAGCACCCGAGCATGGTAGTGCCCGCTCATCACTAGTTACGAGTACTGAGCACCCGAGCATGGTAGTGCTCGCTCATCACTAGTTACCAGTACTGAGCACCCGAGCATGGTAGTGCTCACTCATCACTAGTTACCAGTACTGAGCACCTGAGCATGGTAGTGCCTGCTCATCACTAGTTACGAGTACTGAGCACCCGAGCATGGTAGTGCCCGCTCATCACTAGTTACCAGTACTGAGCACCTGAGCATGGTAGTGCCCGCTCATCACTAGTTACGAGTACAGAGAACCCGAGCATGGTAGTGCCCGCTCATCACTAGTTACCAGTACTGAGCACCCGAGCATGGTAGTGCCCGCTCATCACTAGTTACCAGTACTGAGCACCTGAGCATGGTAGTGTCTGCTCATCACTAGTTACGAGTACTGAGCACCTGAGCATGGTAGTGCCCGCTCATCACTAGTTACGAGTACTGAGCACCCGAGCATGGTAGTGCCCGGTCATCACTAGTTACCAGTACTGAGCACCTGAGCATGGTAGTGCCCGCTCATCACTAGTTACGAGTACTGAGCACCCGAGCATGGTAGTGCTCGCTCATCACTAGTTACTAGTACTGAGCACCTGAGCATGGTAGTGCCCGCTCATCACTAGTTACCAGTACTGAGCCCCTGAGCATGGTAGTGCCCGCTCATCACTAGTTACTAGTACTGAGCCCCTGAGCATGGTAGTGCCTGCTCATCACTAGTTACGAGTACTGAGCACCCGAGCATGGTAGTGCCCGCTCATCACTAGTTACGAGTACTGAGCACCCGAGCATGGTAGTGCCCGCTCATCACTAGTTACGAGTACTGAGCACCCGAGCATGGCAGTGCCTGCTCATCACTAGTTACGAGTACTGATCACCCGAGCATGGTAGTGCCCGCTCATCACTAGTTACCAGTACTGAACACCTGAGCATGGTAGTGCCCGCTCATCACTAGTTACGAGTACTGAGCACCCGAGCATGGTAGTGCCCGCTCATCACTAGTGGCATCCCTTTCTTCCAGGTAGCTACTTGAGGGTTGATGATTTGCTCTTGTAACAAAAGTACATGACTCTCATAGAAATTAATAGTCTCCCTGAGCTAATATCCGTTATTACACTCTGGCTAATAAAGATGGTGGTGGATAATTAGGGGACCCCATTTTATAACTGTCATGTTATCCCGTGTCCCTCCAGCTGTTGCAAAACTACGACTCTCAGCATGTCCTGACTATGATTCTCTGTGGGTCTTCGTGTTGAAAAGCAAATCTCCGGGCTGCGAGTTGTAGTTTTATAACATATGGCTGTTTGGAGGGAGTTGTCCAAAGAGACGAGCGCCTTCCCTTCAGTAATGCCTTATTTTCCTTTTTAGCTCAGCTCTGGATACGACACAACCTCCAGTAATCATTTTTCTTATGAAATTTTAAATCTAGTCAATGAGGCGAAACCAAATTAGGAAAATGTAAAACAGGAAAGTGACACCGAAAATTAATCATTTCATAATCTCATGAACCAATTTTAGTGAAAATGAACTGATTTCTATGGAAGGTGCATGGAGTCTGCTTCTGCTGTTTCAGCAGTAATTAAGTTTACGTAAATTTGGGTCTCCTTTTTTTTTCTAGAAACTGACACAAAAAACTTTCATTCAAGTTTAAAAAAAAAAAAAAAAAATATATAAATATATATATATATATATATATATATATATATATATATATATATATATATATTAATTTTTTTTTTTAATGGGGAGGGGATTGGACCAATATGCCAGGATGCAATAAAATGGGAAGAACCAGGTTTCAAGAATTTGCAAAAATGTTATTTTCTGATTTGGGTTCCTCCTTGAATCTTCCAGCTGTAGTTTCTTTGATGTGTAATGTTGCCTGGCAACTGTCTCCATGGCGCAGCCGACAATTCTGCCCCAAAGTGTAGTTGCGCAAAACCGACATCAGCTGAAATGGGGTTGATGGAAAAGGGCAGGAGGGACGTACTTTAATATGCAGTACGAAAAAGGAAAAATAATAAATAAACAAATGCAACAATTATATAATAAAATAATAGTACAAAAAAAACAAGATAAAATAAATAAATGCAACAATTATAAAATAAAATAATAGTACAAAAAAACCAACAACATAAAATAATAAATAAATGTAACAATTATAAAGTAATAAAGAGAAAAAAAACAACATAAAATAATAAATACTACAATGTAACTGTAAAAGAAAAACAAATGCAACAAAAAATGTAAAACACAATTATAAAATCAATGCACTGATAAATTATTAGAATTTTAAGATAATTAATGCGTTAGTAAATAAATATATATTTATTATTATAGTGCCATTTATTCCATGGCGCTTTACAAGTGAAAAAGGTATACATAAAAACAAATACAACAAGCATGAACATTACAAAAACAGACCATTACAGGAGGAGAGAGGACCTTTCCCCCGAGGAGGATAGAGGGCTCTGCCCATGAGAAGGAGAGACGTCCCTGCCCACGAGGAGGAGAGAGGTCCCTGCCCATAAGGAGGAGAGAAGTTTCTGCCCGCAAGGAGAGAGGGCTCTGCCCGCGAGGAGAGAGGTTCCTGCCCGCGAGGAGGAGAGAGGTCCCTGCCCATAAGGAGGAGAGAAGTTTCTGCCCGCAAGGAGAGAGGTTCCTGCCTGCGAGGAGGAGAGAGGTCCCTGCCCGTGAGGAGGAGAGGACTTTGCTCACGAGGAGAGAGGTCCCTGCCCATGAGGAGAGAAGTCCCTACCCGTGAGGAGGAGAGAGGATCCTTCCCGTGAGGGGAGAGGACCCTGCCCACGAGGAAGAGTGAGGTCCCTGCCCACGAGGAAGAGAGGAGACCCTGCCCATGTGGGCTCACAGTCTACAGGGGATGGGTGACGGTACAGGAGGTGAGGACAGAGCTGGTTGCGCAGTGGTGTACTGGTCTGAGGATTATTGTGTGTTGTAGGCTTGTTGGAAGAGGTGGGTCTTCAGGTTCCTTTTAAAGGTTTCCATGGTAGGTGAGAGTCTGATATGATGGGGTAGAGTGTTCCAGAGTATGGGGGATGCACGGGAGAAATCTTGTACTTGTACGTGATTGTGGGAAGAGGAGATAAGAGAGGAGTAGTGAAGCAGATCTTGTGAGGATCTGAGGTTGCGTGCAGGTAAGTACCGGGAGACTAGGTCACAGATGTAGGGGGGAGACAGGTTGTGGATGGCTTTATGTCATGGTTAATGTTTTGAACTGAAGTCTTTGGGCGATGGGAATCCAGTGAAGGGATTGGCAGAGTGGCGAGGCTGGGGAATAGCGAGGGGAGAGGTGGATTAGGCGGGCCGCAGAGTTCAGGATGGATTGGAGGAGTGAAAGAGTGTTGGAAGGGAGGCCACAGAGAAAGGGGTTGCAGTAGTCGAGCTGGGAGATGATGAGGGCAAGCACTAGTGTTTTTCCTGATTCTTGGTTAAGGAATATAATGACTGAATAAAGAAAATAGATTTAAAATAATTAAAACCTGTTATATGTGTACAATAAACTATATACTCTAAGTGTGTAGACATTTCTCAGACTTAAAGGGAACCTGTTACCAGATTTGGCGTATAAGCTGCAGCCACCACCAGTGAGTCCTTATATACAGCATTCTAACATGCTGTATATAAGAGCCCAGGCCGCGCTGTATAACGTAAAAAACACGGCAGAAAGGAGGAGTCGCCGGACCGGAGAGAGGAAGCACCGGACCGGAGAGAGGAAGCGCCGGACCGGAGAAAGGAGGCACCAGACCGGAGAGAGGAGGCACCAGACCGGAGAGAGGAGGCACCAGACCGGAGAGAGGAGGCACCAGACCGGAGAGAGGAGGCATGGGACTGGAGAGAGGAGGCACGGGACCGGAGAGAGGAAGCGCTGGAGCGGAGAGAGGAGGTGCCGGACCGGAGAGAGGAAGAGCCGGACCGGAGAGAGGAGGCACCAGACCGGAGAGAGGAGGCACCAGACCGGAGAGAGGAGGCACCAGACTGGAGAAAGGAGGCACGGGACCGGTGAGAGGAGGCACGGGACCGGAGAGAGGAAGCGCTGGAGCGGAGAGAGGAGGTGCCGGACTGGAGAGAGGAAGAGCCGGACCGGAGAGAGGAGGCACCAGACCGGAGAGAGGAGGCACCAGACCGGAGAGAGGAGGCACCAGACCGGAGAGAGGAGGCACGGGACCGGAGAGAGGAGGCACCAGACCGGAGAGAGGAAGCGCTGGAGCGGAGAGAGGAGGCGCTGGACTGGAGAGAGGAGGCACCAGACCGGAGAGAGGAGGCACGGGACCGGAGAGAGGAAGCGCTGGAGCGGAGAGAGGAGGCGCCGGACCGGAAAGAGGAGGCACCAGATCAGAGAGAGGAGGCGCCAGACCGGAGAGAGGAAGCGCTGGACCAGAGAGAGGAGGCACCGGACCGGAGAGAGGGGGCACCAGACCGGAGAGAGGAAGCGCTGGAGCGGAGAGAGGAGGCGCTGGACTGGAGAGAGGAGGCACCAGACCGGAGAGAGGAGGCACGGGACCGGAGAGAGGAAGCGCTGGAGCGGAGAGAGGAGGCGCCGGACCGGAAAGAGGAGGCACCAGATCAGAGAGAGGAGGCGCCAGACCGGAGAGAGGAAGCGCTGGACCAGAGAGAGGAGGCACCGGACCGGAGAGAGGGGGCACCAGACCGGAGAGAGGAAGCGCTGGACCGGAGAGAGGAAGCGCTGGACCGAAGAGAGGAAGCGCTGGACTGGAGAGCAGCGACATTCATTGGACCGGACCGCCCCTTAGATGAGTTTAAAAAAAGTGATTTTTATGTTCTACACAGCGGCTCTTATATAGTATGTTAGAATGCTGTATATAAGACCCCACTGGTGGTGGCCGCCGCTTTTAGGGGCCAAATCTTTTGACAAGTTGCCTTTAAGTAGGACACGTGTCACATTTATTTATTAATTTTACCTGGCTATAATGCCGCTGTTCTCCTGGATCCGGAGCCATTTTCGTTTTGTTTCTCTGCTTCTCCGTTTTTGAGATATGGCCCCCTCTTCACAGTACTGTATATAAATTTAGTCTTGTTAGCCAAGGGGGAGTGGCCATCATTGATACCCACATCCACTTGGAAAACAAGACTATATTTCCATAAAGGAGAGCGGGGGCCGTATCTCAGGAATGGAGCAGGAACAACAGAAGAAAAACACAAGATTCAGGAGAACAGCGGCATTTACATCAGGTAAAAAAATATGACATTATAGTCAATGACAGGACTTCTTTAGAGGAGTTCGTGCAACTGGATTGTGCCATCACTTTATGATTGATTGTCCTAAACCTCTGAGTGTAATTAATCCTGAGAATAAATGGAGCACAGCACTGATCCAACATTGCGTCTCCTCCTCAAATTCTCCTGCAGAGCAGCGCTCCGGTCATCAGCTTTACAAGGATCCACAGCACAGACTTACAGTATGATGTGAACTGCATTGGTGTTACAGAGCGCTGCTCCGCAGGGAGAGTGACCAGGAGCTGAGCTGCAGTTCTCAGCAATGGCCGATGACCAGGGAACAGACTCGTGCTGCACCAGCTCCATTCACTATTTCCATTCACAGCTGATCTTTGGGGGGGGGGTCGGGTGTTGAGCCTCCAGCAATGTGATATTCATGTTAGATCCTAAATACAGCTCCTGTTCGCTCTCTGCTTTGGTGCTGGAGAGGGGTAAATTAGTTTGCAATAAATTTGCCCCAAAATTCAGATTCAAATTTTTAGTCATTTGATTTGCACAATTTCCATCTGGCGCCATTTTTCTGGATATCAAGGGCCAAGAAGGGGTTAAAATAAAATCTTATGCTCGCATCTTCTAGGTTCTCCTTATACCCCTCCGATCAGACCCTCTGTCTTCTATCTTCTTTTTCTGCCATTTTTCGCTGGTACCCTCAACGTTATGCACTAGTGCGTAATAGTGAGGGTCCCAGAGAAAAAGGACCCTATGAAAGAACAATATATGGGCCCTTTACAGTCCAGAGTAATAAATTAGCAAAATTACACCTGTTCTGGAGGTGTTGAGGGCCCCTGACCCCTTGTGCCACCGCACAGGTTGCACCAATGATGTGTCCGCCTCTGCCGTCATGTGCGACGCGATGCATGCTAATGATGATGTGTATCATGGTGCAGTCAAGTAGCACATGTTGTTGGCATCAATGCCATGCATCACACTTCACATAACGTCATGGGGCCTTTTAAAGATGGAGGTAAGACAGGAGTAGGGATGAGCCACCCCCTAGTGTTCGAGTTCGGTTTGTCGAACTTGGGGTATGTTCATTGAACATTCGTCGAACACTTCCGAACACCATTGAAAACAATGGCAGGCAAACACAAGCACACACAAACATGCACAAACACACACATATTATGCTCACCTTACCTTCCGTTCCATCGCCGGCCTCCTGGAACTTGCAGTTCACCGGTACAAAATGTGTATCTGGTAACCATAGCGACCGATGCCGGAACTTCCGCTGACAGAGCGCTGACGACAAAGGCAGGAGCCGCTTGCCTCTGATTGGCCAGCGTGCTGCCTTTGAGTAGCGGCTGACAGCGGAAGTTCCTCCCTCATCGCGATGGTTAACCGATACACATCCTGTACCGGCGATCTGCAAGTCTCAGGAGGCCGGCGATGGAATGGAAGGTAAGGTGAGCATAATATGTGTGTATGTTTGTGTGTGTTTGTACGTGTGTGGAATGGCACAATAGGGGACCAGGATGGGACATTTAACAAGTTGTGGAACGGATCGTCTGCATTGCAATGATTTCCTATGGGAAATCTTGCTTTGCTGAACGAGTAACTTGGTTAACAAGCACAGTCCCAGAACGGATTGTTCTCGTTAACCTAGGTTCCACTGTATTAACATTGAATGACAGCATTTTTGTGAAAAGCCAGTTACGCTTTTGGTGATCAAACCGTTATCGAACATAACCTCGAACTGTCGAACTTGAAGCTAATTGTCCGCGCTCGTCGAACGACTCGAACATCACCTAAAACAGGTCGAATTTGAGACTGGCGAACAGTTCGATTCGAACACCGCTCATCTCTAGACAGGAGACTTGACCGGAGAACTAGCGGGGTCAGGAGAGGTATGGGTAGGGCTGAGAACAATAATAATATTTATTCACTTATATAGTCCCATTAATTCCATAGCACTTTACATGCATTGGCATCACTGTCCCCATCGGGGCTCACAATCTAAATTCTCTATCAGTCTTTGCAGTGTGGGAGGAAACCGGAGTACCCGGAGGAAACCCACGCAAACACGGGGAGAGCATACAAACTCATTGCAGATGTTGTTCTTGGTGGGATTTGAAGCAAGGACCCCGGCGCTGCAAGACTGCAGTGCTATCCACTGAGCCACCACAAGACTGCAGTGCTAACCACTGAGCTACCATGTACAGTGCTAACCACTGAGCCACCAAGCTGCCCTTCAAAGAAAGGAGTACAGGGGTTTTGCACTAACTTTATTCAATGCAAATTGAATTTTCCGGCCAAATCCGAGTTTCTGCTCATCTTCGGAGTCCGATTTCTCTGATCTGCATTCACACTTCTAGTTTATTGCTGCGTCTCGCTGCTGCCCCCTGCTGGTGAGATGCACACTGCATGCTCTGCTGTAATGCATTGTGAGATGTAAAGCTCATTGCAAACCGTGTGCACCACTCCGGTGGGAAAGTAGTAGCACCTCCTCCCATGGGGGCGCACGGCAGTATAGGAATTCGGATAATCGTGTGTATTGTGCCCTTTTCTTATGGAGACCACCTGTTCCCGGATCTATGGGCATCGTTATCCTGTGATGATCTCACATGGGTATTGGAGCCCGTTACATTTCAAAGCCACTGGAAACGAGCGGAGTCAACCACCTACAAAGCGGCAGGGTCTTGTCAGCGGCTTCATCCAATGCAATGTCTTTGATATTTCCAAATACTAAACCAATTACTCCTGCTTGTCCTCTCAGCAATCCACCCTGATCAGGCGGTGATCTCTGATCTGCGGCGTCCCCTCGCCTCCCCCCCGCACGTTATGCAATCCCTCCCTTATTTATCTGTGCCCCCTCTGTCAGCGAGAACCGACTCCACAACCCAGGCCGTTGCCTAATTGTATCTTCAAACTCTAAGGAGGGGGGGGATCTTGCTTTTGGAAACAGAAGATGTTTGATGACGTCCCGAGGGGCCCCATTTGCTGGAGATTTCTTCCCTTCTATCTCTATGGGAAAGAAGTGTTTGATTTCGCTTGATTCGAGCCCCGGCATTTGCCTCGTAGAAGGCGCATTAAGCTCTCAAAGGCGATCAAGGCTTAAAATGGAAGCAAAAAAAGATTATACAAGGTTTCTTAGCTTCGCGCTTTATTATTATGATAATTTATTAATAACCTGATTTATTCTGCAGCCGCCAACATTTGGGCACAAAGAATTAAGGAGAAGGCTGATACACTGTAGCAAAATGGGAGGAAATAGAAGAAAGTATTTAGTAGGAAAGTCTGGGTTGATGTATAAAGAAGGGCAACAAGGGCGATTCCCCGACAGCCCCCGTAATCCAGATACCTTAATTTTCTGTGTACACCCTCTGTGCCATGATTGATTGCTACAAGCTAATCTAGTCTGCTACTGCTTTGTGTATACAGCTTCTATTCAGAACTATGTGTCACCATGGTAACAGACTACAAACAAACCCTGCGTAGTCTGATCCTGGAGTCATGTGTTAAAGGGAACCTGTCACCAGATATTTCGCTATTAAACTAAAAGAATCCCCTTCTGCAGCTCCTGGGCTGCATTCTATAAAGGTTCATCTTGCTACTGGCCCCCCTTTCACACCTAAATAACAATTTTATAAAATATTACCTTTTGCTATGGTAATGAGGTTTGCTGGCCCCGGGGGCGGGCTGTATTTCGTGTGTTATCACCCCTCATGCCACTGTTCGCCGTCCCCCAGTGTTCATCTACATAGATGAGGCCACCGCCCTCATGTTCCTAGGTGCTCCTGAAGTCTCGCGCATGCGCAGTGGCACTATCGCGGGACTGAGCACTGTTTTCAAATCGCGAGCGCCGGTGATGTAATAACATCACTGGCGCTCGCGATTTGAAAACAGTGCTCAGTTCCCGCGATAGTGCCACTGCGCATGCGCGAGACTTCAGGAGCACCTAGGAACATGAGGGCGGTGGCCTCATCTATGTAGATGAACACTGGGGGACGGCGAACAGCGGCATGAGGGGGGATAACAGACGAAATACAGCCCGCCCCCGGGGCCAGCAAACCTCATTACCATAGCAAAAGGTAATATTTTATAACGTTGTTATTTAGGTGTGAAAGGGGGGCAAGTAGCAAGAGGAACCTTCATAGAATGTGACTCGCCAACCCCAGGGCCTTAGGTGACTCGGTGTCGGGCTGGACTAGTCCAGGGTAGTCAGCGGTGGTGGGGCCCGATTCCGTGACCCTGGTGGAGTCAGTTGATGTGGCGGCATTGGGGGAGCTGGTGATAATGTTTATATGAAAATTCGTGATGCCACCTGTGGTAATTTGCAGCTATGGAGCCACAGCTGCTGGAAGGGACCTCCGGGGCTGGTGTTATGGCAGCTAAGGTGTTTCTTGCTCTCCACAGCTAGAGCGGATATGTCGCGGGCGGAGGGGACGCGCTCGCCACGCTCGGGTCCGGGGCTTCTGCTGCTGCTGCTCGGTGGCTCGAGTGGTGGACCGGACCCGGGGACTCGAGCAGCGCTCCTCACCCGTGAGTGAAAGGGGGTGGTGGTTTGGTTGGGGAGATTGTTCGTGACGCCACCCACGGGTCATGGTGATAATGGCACCACCGCTGCTGGTAACGGGGATCCCGGGAGAGATGGTAGGGTGCAGCTGAGATGTTGTCCCCTCCGTGGGCAGGGGTTGGTGATCCCAGGGCCCGATGGTGTAACCGGGAGGCCGGATGGCTGGGGTGCAGGGACTGCACGGCGCGGTGCCAGACGGCACTGGTGTACTCACCCAGACAATCACTGACAGAGTCTCTGGTAAACCAAAACGGCCGGATGGACTGGTCCCGCAGCCGGCTGCAGTGTTGTTGTTGTGCTCTCCCCGGACGGCTGATGGTGGCTGTCTTTCCCTGCACCTTTTAGAATGTTCTGACTCCTGTGGTTGCCCAACGGTAGTCCACTCCCCGGCGTATAGGTGCCGTAGGAGCTCGTTTTGCCCGCAGGCGCTGGCCCTTGCATCTCTAGCCTGTGGCGGTGGCTGTATATCCTCTCTGGGTGGACGGTTGCCTTCAATCGGGACTTTAGTAGTTGAGAAACCCCTGGGGTTCCTGTCACATTCGGATTTGACTATTGACAGTGGCTGCAAGCCTGGTCGGGGTCCGATGGCCCTGCCTGTGTGCTTAGCTTCACTCCGTTCCCCGGTCCGGTACCGGCGGGCCGACGCCCGACCCCGGTCCTTACGGCTCTGCGGAGCTCCACTAACTCCTGCAGACGGCCACCACCGTCTGCCAACCTTGCTGTTAGTGTCTGGGCTCCAACCCAGACACCCAAGTGTTCATTCCTCTCTCTTTCACCTCCAAGACTGAACTCTCTCTTTTCCCGCCTCCAGGCCTGTGAACTCCTCGGTGGGTGGGGCCAACCGCCTGGCTCCGCCCCACCTGGTGTGGACATTAGACCTTGGAGGGAGGCAACAAGGGTTTTGTGTTTGGCTGTTGTAACTGCCTAGGGTGGGGGTGTGTGTGTTGGCATGTCTGTGACTACCTGGCTAGTCCAGGGCGTCACAGATACCCCGGGGCAACCTTTGGTGCTTGGTAAAGTCTATGGTGTTTGTGGACGAGGTGCAGGGCCGACAGGGCGGTATAAAGGAACAGACACAGGCTTGCAGTTCAGATGTTTTACTCACTGTTCAGTTCAATTCAGCCGCGGAGCGGTTGCCCACGGCGGGCCAGGATCAGCTGTCAGGGGCCGCTGCCGATCCCGGGTAGTTCAGAGGTCAATACCGGTGCACCCCTCCTGTGTCTCTTTCCTGACTGACTTTTTAGCCTTGACTGTTTTAGCTGAGCTGGTCTCGGCCTCCACCAATGGCCTGTACAAAGGGGGCTAACCGCAGTTGTATCTTGCCCCCTTCATCGGGGATCTGTGGTGGGTTTTGGGCCTGGGCGCTTGCAACCACCCTCGGCCTTCGGTGTTACTTCATGAGGAATTGTCTTTCTTCCCTCTGTCTGGGGACCGTCCCCGAATGCAGCCAGATCCCTCCACCCGATCTTCCAGTGGAACAGGCCACGAGCTAATATGCCCTTCCGTGGCGCTGGAATCCTTTCTTTCTTTCTTTAGGTGTCACCTGGGCCTAACTAGACCCCAGGATCTCCACCAGGAACTGCCTTAGACTTCTCTCCTTCACTCTCCTGAGGTAACGACCTCCCTCTCCTCCTCCCTCTCACAGACTGCTCAACTCCTCTGCTCCTTCTGACAGACTGACTGCCCTTGAACTTCCTGGTTGCCTTGTCTACTCTCTGGCATATGACCTCATTCTTACCCAGGATGGGACATCACACCTCTGGCTGAGGTGCAATATCTCTGTGGCGACGGAAGCCTCAGGGGCGCCACAAATGCAGCGCAGGAGCTGCAGAAGGGGATTCTTAGTTTAATAGCGAAAATTCTGGTGACAGGTTCCCTTTAATTTCTACTTAAAAAAAAAACAGCTCTTGTGACCGAGTCAGAAAGGGTTTTTAACCCATGTAACCCAGAATGTTTCTGTTCACTGAAACACCAAATAAATAAGAAAGTTGCCGAAATTTATATAAAACTGGAAAAAAATTACATTGAAATAATCCACCAATGTTTATGCCATCGAGTCATGACTGTTGCCTGGTCAGTGTGCTGTAAGCAAGAAAATGGACCGCAGGTGGCGCTAGAGAGGGGAACCATGATTGACAGATCACCCAGTAAGGACTAACCATGAGTAATGTATCAGTTTCAAATTACGGGGGTCCGACATTCATCAGCTGTTAGCAGGTCCCACTGATGCTAGAAATATATAGTATATGGAGCTGGCTCAGTTCCGTACGCCATGTAGTGGCTGTTCTCAGTACTGCAGCTCAGATACCGTTCACTTCAATAGGAGCTGAACTGTAGTACCCAAGGATGGCCACCACACGGAGCTGCACTATACTATATACATCTGGCCATAGTGGGAGCCACAAACTTCTGACCAGTGGGGCTCCAGGTGTCAGACCCCACCAATCTGATATTGATGACCTGTGACAAGTTATCAATTTTGTAGTCTTAGAAGCCTTATTTCAAAATGTCCCCCCAAATAGTGCAGAATGCCCCCAATTCCCTACCTTTGGGTGAGGGTTTGCACATACTCTACCACTTTTCCCATCCATCTTATAGAAATGCACTTGCAAAATTGGGACTGTTGGAAAGCATGGAAGCCAAAAATGTGCATCATTATTGAATTACCATATATACTCGAGTATAAGCCGAGGCCCCTAATTTTACCACAAATAACTGGAAGACTTATTGACTTGAGTATAACCCTAGGGAAATGGAGAAGCCCATATTGTCTCCTGTGGTAATGTGCCCATATTGTTTCCTGTAGTAATGTGCCCATCCTTGTCCCCTGTAGTAATGTGCCCATACTGCCTCCTGTAGTAATGTGCCCATATTGTCTCCTGTATTAATGTGCCGATATTGCCTCCTGTAGTAATGTGCCCATATTGCCTCCTGTAGTAATGTGCCGATATTGCCTTCTGTAGTAATGTGCCCATATTGCCTCCTGTAGTAATGTTCCCATCCTTGTCCCCTGTAGTAATGTGCCCATATTGCCTCCTGTAGTAATGTGCCCATATTGTCCCCTGTAGTAATGTGCCCATATTGTACCCTGTAGTAATGTGCCCATAATGTACCCTGTAGTAATGTGCCCATATTGTCCCCTGTAGTAATGTGCCCATATTGTCTCCTGTAGTAATGTGCCCATATTGTCTCCTGTAGTAATGTGCCCATATTGCCTCCTGTAGTAATGTGCCCATATTGTCCCCTGTAGTAATGTGCCCATATTGTCTCCTGTAGTAATGTGCCCATATTGTCTCCTGTAGTAATGTGCTCATATTGTCTCCTGTAGTAATGTGCCCATATTGTCTCCTGTAGTAATGTGCCCATATTGTCTCCTGTAGTAATGTGCCCATATTGTCTCCTGTAGTAATGTGCTCATATTGTCTCCTGTAGTAATGTGCCCATATTGTCTCCTGTAGTAATGTGCCCATATTGCCTCCTGTAGTAATGTGCCCATATTGTCCCCTGTAGTAATGTGCCCATATTGTCTCCTGTAGTAATGTGCCCATATTGTCTCCTGTAGTAATGTGCCCATATTGTCTCCTGTAGTAATGTGCCTATATTTCCCTCTGTAGTAATGTGTCCATATTGCCTCCTGTAGTAATGTGCCCATATTTCCCTCTGTAGTAATGTGCCCATATTGTCTCCTGTAGTAATGTGTCCATATTGTCTCCTGTAGTATGCCCATATTGTCCCCAGTAGTAATATGCCCATATTGCCTCCTGTAGTAATGTGCCCTGTAGTAACATGCCCATCCTTTAGTAATGTCCTCATTCTGGTTCCCTTACTGTCCCCTATTATGCCATTGTTCACATACACACAAAAAAAATTATTCTCACCTGTCCTCCATTCCCGCAGTGTCCTCTTACCTGCTTCCTTGTGGATCGTAGGCCCATAGACCCCTCAGTGATTGCAGCCAGTACCCAGGACCACCGCTGTTATTGTCTGCACTTTACTTCACTTGAATGCTTTATGGCGCCGTAAATCATTCAACTGAAGTAAAGCGCTGACAACAACAGCGGCGGCGCCTGCACCGGCCGTGATCATCGAGGGGTTTATGTGGGTACAGTCCGCAAGAAGCAGGAAAGAGGACACTGCCCGAATGGATGACAGGTGAGAATATTTTTTTTTGGGACCCTCACTCGAGTATAAACCGAGAGGGGCGTTTTCAGCATAAAATAATGGTCGGAAAAACTCGTCTTATACTTGAGCATATACACATCTGGAAATCGTAATGACCCCCGCAGTCAATAGTTGCCCATTCCTGGGTTCGGTGGCCATTAGCGGTCTTTCTGTGACTTGTTGACTCCATGCCGGTTTTATATATTCACCTTAAGCCCCACGTGGATCATGTTACATCCGCGGACGATATTTAATTCCTGAACTGGCAAGTGAACGACTTGTAAGGCAGCAAAATTGTGTGCCAGACACGAAATTGGATTTTATCTTAACAAAGTCTCCACCGCACGAGGCCGGGTAAAATACGAGGCGGCTTTCATCCACCTGCCATCTGGCTCCATCAGCTTTTATCGCGGTATAATGTGAGACTACAGCTGGACTCACTTGTAGGAGCCGGGATTAGATCGGCGCCTATCGACTGCTCCGCTCTTCCCCATCACTGATCTGTAATTAAACTGCAAAAGTTACTCTGAACAGCAGAACATTGAATAACAGGGAGGAGGCAAAAGCCATAAAAGATAATAAACATTTACATAGGACGAGCAAAGGACTGCGGAGAAACGAGCAGCGCATACCACTGATCCGCTGTATATAGGGCACAAGGAAAGGACAGGACACCGAAATGTGCCCCCAACATGACAATGTGACTTTCTGACTGCACCTGCAATGCACCAACTCTCAAGGACAGGATAATATGCTACACATTGGCCATCCAGAGCTGCACTCACTATTCTGCTGGTGTAGTCACTGTGTACATACATTACATTACTGATCCTGTACTGCTCCTGAATTATTTCCTGTATTATATTCCAGAGCTGCACTCACTATTCTGCTGGTGCAGTCACTGTGTACATACATTATATTACTTATCCTGCACTGATCCTGAGTAACATCCTTTATTATACTCCAGAGCTGAACTCATTATTCTGCTGGTGCAGTCACTGTGTACATACATTACATTACTTATCCTGTACTGATCCTGAGTTATATCCTGTATTATACTCCAGAGCTGCACTCACTATTCTGCTAGTGGAGTCACTGTATATATACATTACATTACTTATTCTGCAATAATCCTGAGTTACATTCTGTATTATACTCCAGAGCGTCACTTATTATTCTGCTGGTGCAGTCCCTGTGTTCATACATTACATTACTTATCTTGTACTGATCATGAGTTATATCCTGTATTATACTCCGGAGCTGCACTCACTATTCTGCTGGTGCAGTCACTGTGTACATACATTACATTACTTATCCTATACTGATCCTGAGTTATTTCCTGTATTATACTCCAGAGCTGCACTCACTAGTTTGCTGGTGCAGTCACTGTGTACATACATTACATTATTTATCCTGTATTGATCCTGATTCACATTCTGTATTATACTCCAGAGCTGCACTCACTATTCTGCTGGTGCAGTCACTGTGTACATACATTACTGATCTGAGTTACCTCCTGTAACAGTGGCTGCAGTCACGTCCTATCTGTCCTCTATGGTAAACCTTCAGTAAGTTTTTGGTGCGTGGCAGGAAAGAGGAGAACCTGATAGAACTCTCGAGGAACATACAATGTCCTTAGAAATGGTCTAGGTTGCATTTGAACCCAGACTTTTAGGATAACATTTCCATAGTAGCCTTTTTACGTTCCAAGTGAGTCTGTCCCTTTAAGATGTCCTATAGTCTGTCCCTTTAAGACGTCCTATAGTCTGTCCCTTTAAGCCGTCCTATAGTCTCTCCCTTTAAGCCGTCCTATAGTCTCTCCCTTTAAGCCGTCCTATAGTCTCTCCCTTTAAGACGTCCTATAGTCTGTCCCTTTAAGACGTCCTATAGTCTGTCCCTTTAAGCCGTCCTATAGTCTCTCCCTTTAAGCCGTCCTATAGTCTCTCCCTTTAAGACGTCCTTTAGTCTTTCTTCCTGCGCTGATTTGTAATAATACGGTGGAAGTGTTCGTTACACGGAGGACCAGTGATGATACAATCTTACATGTGCCCTGTAATTAATCAGGTCCCTCGTCCTCATGGCGGATGCTCCAGTGAGAGGCCATCGCCTACAAGGGTAGAGGGTACAGGGTGATACAGGAGGGTGCGAGCTCCGGAGTCACATCCTAAATATTACACATCCCCTCGTCAGAGAACAGAGGGAGACAATCAGCAATGAACATCTGCCGGGCTCACGATAAATCCATGGAAATGTCACCTTGTATAGAGTCAATCTGTTCCCGGTTAATTGTAAATCTGAGGTGAGATATAAAGCTCTCCTGGTGACGGGCATCACATGGCGGAGGGGCACAGCGCCCACATGTGCTCAGACATGTCACACCGCCAGTGCTGTGCACACGGGATCGGGCAGGAATGTTTCTGAACAGTCAATTAGAGTCACTTCAAACAGGAAACGAGCAGAATTCTGAATTCAGCTCCGGATGAGAATGCAAATGGAAACATTGTTAAAACATTTTATAAAGCCAAATATTTACAAAGTTTCTCATCACTTCCTGTGAATTCAGGCTGGGATATTGTTCCCAAAAAGTGGACTTTCCCTTTAAGATCTCTACTGGAAGAAATGTAGCGTCTTCTATCAGATCTGTTCTTTGCAGAGGTCAATACTTTGGATTTAATTTATTTTAAGCTGAGATACAGGAAAGGTTCCTATGTGTCCGGAATCACCCCCCCTCCCCCCGCAGATCAGATGCCATTTCCCAGTATCTTCCATGTTCCCATCCTTCTTTGCATGGAGCCTCTTATCAGCAAAGTCCAGTCTATTTCGTGGCCATGAAAGGAGCAGGTTCCCTGGAAGATTCTGATCTCAGGGTGCCAGACAGTTACAAATGATGTGTCCTGGAGCTGCCAGCACACGGGCTCCGTAACTGATGAGTCCCCTCTCCGCAGAGCTGACACCCCCTATTTAGTAAATGGGAAGAAGGAGCCGGTGACTGAATCTGGATGGACAGGAGGGAAACGCATCTACCTGCTGTGTATGTTACATTAGCGGGATATGATGGATGTGCTGCGCCCAGTGTCAGGTTCTCAACAGCCCCCTAAATTTTATCTTCCCATTACAGGAGGGTTGGTCTTAGGGGCATGTGACCTGTGCACCTATTGACCCCAATGTTTGCACCACCAGTCCTATACTTTGTTTCCTCCCGAACTGAACAGCCGAACCAGATGCAGTGGCAATCAGAGGCAGTGGGGTGGCCAGAGGGAGAAGGTGGCTAGGTCCGAGGCCAATGGTTAAGTGCTCCCCAGTCTGACGCTTTTTGTAAAGAAAGTGTAGACAATATAAGAACTGTCATTTGCAGCCTGTGCCTTACCAAGATCAGCAGGGGTCTGACCACTACCAGCCTGACCATCACCAGCCTGACCATCACCAGCCTGACCACCACCAGCCTGACCACCACCACCACCAACCTGACCATCACCAGCCTGACCATCACCAGCCTGACCACCACCAGCCTGACCACCACCAGCCTGACCATCACCAGCCTCATCTCATCTTCTCAGCAGGGATCGGGTGATAATGTGAAGGAAGAAGAAGGCCGAGGAGGAGGAGATGGCCTGTTGGGAGTCTGGCACGCATGGCTGATATTATGCTCGGCAGCCTTTCCCCTGACCCTCACATAGGCATTTTGGACAACACTTATTTCTAGTTGTTCACCCTTCTCGACCCAATTTACAAGGGGAACTTTCCATCTCTCCTTCCTGAGATGGAGAGGGTTAGTAAAATAGTGCACTACCAAGAAGGCCCTAATTGAAAAGGAGGGAAAAGTTTATGAAGATGGTGAAGGAATTCCTAGCCGACCACACCAGCGTCCTCCGTGATTCCTCTGTGCCGTACAACTTTTGGGTATCCAAGCTGGACACGTGGCATGAACTGTCCCTCTACATCTTGGAGGTGCTGGCCTGTACTGTTGCTAGTGTTTTGTCAAAGAGGGTTTTTAGTGCCACTAGATCAACTGAAAATGCTGACAGGCTGACTGTTCTTAAAAATATTTTGAAAAATAAAGCCATACAGTTTTTAGGGAGGAGCACAACAAACAGTCATCCACAAGACCTCGCTTCCTGTCCCACTTTGTATGGGGGTGCGGGACACCAGTGTTGAAGTCAGAACAGTGTGAGCAGGTTGTGGGCTGGATGGCAAATAATGCTTCTGTGGCGCCCCTGCGGCTTCAGGCGTCAAAGGGTACTGCACTTCACCCGAGGTGCAGTATTCATCTCGGATACGGAGGAAGTCGTCACCAGTAATCATCACCAAACACACTCATCCAACACATAACACGGGGGCTCTTCCACTGGCACAGGACTGGGGTAGGTGCTGGGGTGGCCATCACGAGGTATGGGACCTCTTGCCCACTAGTCCAGGAATCCGGGAGGCCAGGCTTCCACAGGGGAGTTAGGAGCCATCTCACACACAAGGGAGTAGAGAGACAGCTCCGGGCGCGGAAATCGCCAGATTGGTCTTAGGAAGAGACAGCAGCCAGAAGTGACACGGACAGTTCGGGGCCCGTTGTATGGAGTTGGAGACGTGACCCAGGTTCTTAGGAAAGAAGAGGGATCCCAGGGTTTGCAGGGAGTGCAGAAGGCACCCGTGACCCGTTCCACGGCCCAGGAGCTGGGCTGGAAGGAAACAGTCGAAAGGTGACGCACAGAAGGAAACACCGGCCTCGCCCTCCAAAGTATCTAAGATCAGCTGAAGCCCATCATAGCGTAGCCTGGCACTCCAACGGCGGTGTGCTTCCAGTGAGTAAAGAACTTGAACTGCACCTTCTGTGTCGTCCCGTTACTGCCGGCGCTCCCATCATCACGCCCCTCCACCATAAGCGACTACTGCTCCCAACATTCTCACTGGTGCCTAGCTCTTTCTGTGCATCACCCGGGCTGCATCACCATCTGCCCCAGCAGAGAGAGAGACTTCCTACAGCGACGGCTAACAATTGGCCGCACACCACATGGCGTCATGAATAACTACTCCCATCATCCCCATCCCCATCTTTATTGACACTGCCGGGGTCACAGAACCGGGTCTGGCCGCTGTGACAACCCAAAACGACACCAGCCCAGTGACGAGTAATCCCAGAGACCCAGTGGGCGCGTCACTTCCACATCCAACATGTGTGAACAGGTGCTCGCTGAAAACACATTATACCTACAAAACACACACAGCTGCACTCTAAAATGCTAACAATGAATAAGGGAACTCTGGTATTGCATTACTGCTATAAGAATATTTGAAAAAAAGAGATATTTAGCTTATGTATTGTCCAATGCATGTGAGCCCGGTAGCCAGCAGCAAGGTAGATCTCTATTTATTGGGAACCTAACTCAAATGCCTCTATCTGGGTCAAAAACCTCCATGTCTGGGCATCAAAGCTCCAGCTATAAAGGGGAATGAACACAGCCTGGTTACAGGGAGGAGTGCTCAATCAGAAAGACATGCCCAGACTTGTAGTAGTAGTGCAATACCAGAGTTCCCTTATTCATTGTTAGCCGTTTAGTGTGCAGCTGTGTGTGTGGATCAGTCTTTTTGATATATTTGTAGTGCATTTCTTTCTGATTGAGCACGCTGCAACAGTTAGGTTGCAGCAGTAGTATACCAATAGAAGGATTGTAATGCAAAATACCCTGTTTACCTTGGTTACGTGTGCAGGGAGCAGGCAGCCCGGCTCCTAGCATATGCGGATACTCGTAACCAAGGTAAATATCGGGTATCCAAGGAAAGCACTTCGCTTAGTTACCCGATGTTTACCTTGGTTACCAGCGTCCGCAGCTTTCAGATGCCGGCTCCCAGTTTATCATGTTCAGTTCCCCTCACTCCCAATCACATGACTCCAATGCCCGCCCATAAACTTCAAGTGACAGGATCCTGCAAAATAACACATGTGTTTTTCTTTGTAAAAACAGGATCCACTTTTACAGCAAAAAAACGTTCATGACGCATGTTAAAAAAACGACGTGTGAAAGCAGCTTAATCCGCATGTCACCCTTTGCATTACAACATGTAAGATATGCAGTATCCTCCGCAGGATACAATGGCATGATGTAGTTTTCATATCTGCTGCGATGCTCAATATACAATGCCGTTATTTTCAGCAGAAAACTTTAAAATCTGATGAAAAATGCTGGTACTGTAAAACGAAGAATGTTTTGACGGTATTTTGCATTTAAAAATCTGCAATGAAAAAGGTAAAATTTGAAGTGGAAGCCACATGCGGATTTTTCTGCAGCAACAAATCTGCACCATGTGAACGTACCCCTTTTTTTTGGGTGGGAGGAGATGCATCGGGTCTTTGGCACTTTTGCAAGGTGGCTCATCTCTGGGGTAAGCTGACAGTTCTGCCTGGCACGGAGCCTCATCCCATTCTCCCAATATCTGCAGGTGCCGGATCGGCGGCTCCTACCTGTCGGCTTTGGCGGTTTTCTTTGTTCCTAAATGTTGTTAGCATTTTAAATGCCCCTTTAATATCACAAAGCGCTCATTACCGTGAGACGGCTCGTTTTGTGCACTGCTGAATTATTTATTCTGTACACAGAAGGAATTCATCTGGTTTCTGAACACAACATTTCCTCTCTTTTTTTCTTTCTTTTTTTTTCTCCAGAAATAAAGAACTGGGGATTCCTCAGGGTCCAAATCTCCAGTTCAGATCAATCTGGCTGCAAGGGAAGAAGGAAAAATTTAATTACCTTTAATCCGAGTGAAATGTAAAAAAAAAAAAAAAAAAGAAAGTTTCTAAAGAGGCCAAAGGTCATTTTAAAAAAAAGCCAATGTAATTGTGAATGCAACAACCAAGGGGATGGAAGTAATAACAGGAGGCTAATGGATGTTACAGCGCGGACCCGCACGTTACCGGCGGAGGAGAACAGCTTCAGAGCGAGCGACCTCAAGAAATGACCTTCAAAAGGTCATTAAAAAATGCAGAAAAATGGGCTTCGTATTTGACCACTGATAGCAAGGTGATTGCAAAAGTTTTCACACCTTTAGTACAAGTCTCGGCAAAGAGCTGTAAGTGTAAAATGGCTTCTTCTGGGATTATCCTCACACATTTAATAGTACAATATTAGCTGAGAAAGCATTTCTCCTTAAAGGAGATACTCCAAGCAAAATTCTAACACTGTGCTATGCCCAATACTATATTAATAGGGGGCAGAACATGACAAAGAGCCTCTAAATCCTTATATCATGCTCCAAACCCCTCATGCCATGCCCTAGGAATCAAACAATGACACATTTATAAAACAGTTTAAAATTTTTGGCATAAACTGAACTGTAAAAAGTTGCAATTTGCTGAAAAACTTTCAAAAAGTTGCAAACTTTAGATTTTTGCACCATGCTGCGGGTTTGGAGCTGTCGTGGCTAACAATTTCTAGACAATTTTATGAAGATACAGTAAATGTTGCAAATTTTGGCGCAAATCTGCCCTTGCTCCTATGAGGTGTAGATTTAGAACAAACTAAACCTTTTATTTTTCATTTTGGCACAATTTAGATCAATGGGCTTTTTGTTTAGACCAATGTATTACAGCAGGGAACAATGATATTGCTACTGAGAGAAAAACAAACATGTGATTTATACTAAATTGAACACTCTGATTCCAAATATGAACTCTGAATTTGCCTACCACGTTTAGATTTTAAGTTATACATGCAAAGAATTTTCACTTATAATATTAATACTTTATATATTCGAAATATACCAGAGGATTTGTCCGAATGCCTTCAGAAAGGTCAATCAGCTAAGGCTCACCTCATGTCAGCAGTATTTTGCCGCAAAACCGGGTCTGTCACAAATGCGTTTCAGTTCAATTCATTTTCAATAGAATCGTGGCAAGATGCACTCACATGCGGTTGCGTGCGTTATATACAACTGCATGTGATCGCAAAAAAAAGCGGTTGTGAGAAGCGCATAATATCAGCAGTAAGTGTATAAAGCTCCTCTCCTATTTAGGTTGGTTGAATCCTTCCACCCATGCCAGCTATAGTGTGTCTGAGCTTCGCCCATTACGGTCATATGATTGTGATATCAGTACAGGTCCTGCACCACCCCTTCTCCAATGTTGTGCTCTTGAGCTTAGCATTGAAGAAGTAGTGGTCAAGGACCTTTGGTGATGTCACAACCATGTGACCATAATGGGCGGAGCTCAGCAGAGAAGTGATGGTGAAGGACCTGTGGTAATCAGCAGAAGAGAAGTGGTTTGTGTAGGACCTGTGCTGATGTCACGATCATGTGACCATAATGGGCGGAGCTCAGCAGAGAAGTGATGTTGAAGGACCTGTGGTAATCAGCAGAAGAGAAGTGGTTTGTGTAGGACCTGTGCTGATGTCATGATCATGTGACCATAATGGGCGGAGCTCAGCAGAGAAGTGATGGTGAAGGACCTGTGATAATCAGCAGAAGAGAAGTGGTTTGTGTAGGACCTGTGCTGATGTCACGATCATGTGACCATAATGGGCGGAGCTCAGCAGAGAAGTGATGTTGAAGGACCTGTGGTAATCAGCAGAAGAGAAGTGGTTTGTGTAGGACCTGTGCTGATGTCATGATCATGTGACCATAATGGGCGGAGCTCAGCAGAGAAGTGATGGTGAAGGACCTGTGATGTAATCAATGATAATGCTGAGGGCATGACTAAGTTAAAAAAAAGAATCCTGCCTGAACTTAAGTGACAGTGACTGATCCCAGCAAAAGCTCCGCCCCTATGACTGAAACCAAAGGTATTTACTGTATTCACCAAAGCATAGAAAGTCTTTTTTTAAAGCTATATACATGGAATTTATTTTTAAAACCATGTTAGTGATCCCGTTGCATCATTTAACATACATTGGTGCGGTTTAATATAAAAATGACAAGTTCCCTTTAAATGAAAACGGTGTAATACTTTATTTCTCCTATGGTGGCGCTCCAGGGAAATGATCGGTTCCCCCACAGGTCACAGCTGATCCGTGGTGGTCTTCCCACTTATTACCTTATATTTAGATTTTCAATGCAAATCAAGGGCTGATAACTCCAGGGCACTCGCTTTGTCCGGGCAATCCTCTGCAGAAGGCCTCCGCCTGGAATGGACGCGGTTGGATTTTTCTAGTTTACATTAGAGCCACTGACATTAATTCAAGATTAAACTTTGTTTGAAGTGTTTGAACAAGTGCAAGATTGAATCAAGGTGACCTTTATCTGCCGGATGGACTCGTTAACGTTGGCTGTGCGGACGGCAGATCATAGAAAGACGGTCTGTGACCCCGAATGATGTTCCCTCTGTAACTACAAGAGTGCATCGTCTTACAAGAAGCTAATGAAATATACTAAGTAAACACAAAGGTGTCCTTTAAAAGACGTGTGGTCGTCCTCACGTATCGTCTCTTTGTCCTCAATTCTACTGAAACTATTGGTAGAGTTGTTTATGTCCTAGTGCAAAAACAGAATTAATACAAGAATTGAGAAATCAAGCTGAGAAGGCATATGCAAATTAGCCTGAAAGTGCAATAGGGGCGTGTCCTTGTACTATGAGTGCAGCAACACGCCCACATTGCACTTGCAAACTAATTAATTTGTGGCTCAAAAGCTTGAAATCTCAGCAGTAGCAGATCAGATGAGTAGAAGAGAGGTCTTGTTATTATTGTTGTATTAGGGCTTATACTCACATACCGCAAAATTCACTAGTAATACCGTCCTGCCACATTCCCTTTAAGCCAGTCCAGTCTATTGTCCGTAAAGCTTTATTCTTGTATAATGAAAACTAGAACTTTTTTTTTTTTATATATATACTTTGATGGAGGTTTGCACAAGTTTTCAATTAAGGGGAAAAACAATCATTTCCATATTCCGCCATTTGCAACTTTTTTTAAAAAAAGGTTTTATACCACTTCTTTGCACTTTTTGAAAGACTTGGGGAATGAAGAGAGAGAACTTAGCCAACAGAATTAATGTAATTTCATCCAAAAAGAATGAACAGGCAAAGGGGAGATCGATACTGGTCGCATTTTACCCAATTTGTGAACCAAGCTGCGTTCACATGTCCAGTAATCATCCGTTAGAACGGATCCTGCAGAGATCCGTTGGGAAAATGGTTTCTCCTGGATCCGTTTTTTTTTTTTTTTTTTTTAACATAGAGTCTATAGAAGACGGATCTGTTAATGGATTACTGTTTATCGTCCATTTGGAACAGATCCTGTAAGGAAAAAAATGGGATCTGTTACAAACGCAAGAACAATGGATGGGTAAATAGTAATCCGTTAACGCATCCGTTCCATTCTCCATACACTCCAATGTTAAAAAAACGGATCCAGCAGAAATAATTTATTTCACAACGGACAAAAAAGTTGTTTGCGGAAATTTTTCCCTTTGGATCTCTGCAGGATCTATTCTAATGGATGATTACTGGACATGTGAACTCAACCTAAGACCCCCTTGACACGTCAGGGAAAAACGTCACTGACGTGATAAAGGTGCGTATGTTCCTCCGTGTGCCGTGATTTCATGGCACACGTGTTCTACATGTGTTATCCGTGATCTGAGATAGCACATGTAGATCAGGCAGTTATACTCACCTGTCCCTGCTCCTGTTGTCCGTGGTGCTGAAGTCTCCAGCAATGCTGTCTGCGGCCGCCGCTGTCTCCCCTCTGCAGCTACTTCCGGGTCAGCTGTGCAGTGAATAACCGCATATTCATGAGAATAATTATCCAGGCAGAAAGCAGCAACCAGCAGCGGCCGGAGACAGCGTCACTCGACAAGGTGAGTATAAAAAGCTTTTTATTTCAAAGATACATTTATTTCTGATACGTGTTTCACCATAGTGTGGTCTGTGGGACATCAGTGATGGCAGAATAAAACAGACATGTCTCCGTTCAGAGCACTTGGACACGCGTGTATGCTGCACAGAGACAGGATCAGTGAAAAATCACTGATGTGTGCGCAGACCCATTGATTTTAAAGGGTTTGCATATGTCCGTGATTCTGGTACGTATAAAAACTAGCACATAAGTACCAGAATCACTGACGTGTGAAACAGGCCTAAGAATGTCAAATGAAATGTCTTGAAAATTGCCTCATTTTTGTTTGCATGCATCACCATTTGCAGAAAATCTGCTTGCTGACAGTGAATAACGTTCATTGCTTTCTAAACTGATCCTTTGTCAAACTTCTAAATTGTAAATCTGGGATAGAGGATGCTCCAACCCCAAGACAAAGCAAGTTTGCTGCTCAGTAACCTGGAAAAGCTGTGTAAAGGGGGCTTTACACGCTGCGACATTGCTAATGCGGAGTCGTTGGGGTCACGGAATTGGTGACGCACATCCGGTCGCATTAGCGATGTTGTTGCGTGTGACACCGATAAGCGATTTTGCATCGTTGCAAAAACGTGCAAAATCGCTAATCAGCGACATGGGGGTCCATTCTTAAAAATCGTTACTGCAGCAGTAACGAAGTTGTTCCTCGTTCCTGCGGCAGCACACATCACTGCGTGTGACACCGCAGGAACGAGGAACCTCTCCTTACCTGCCTCCCGGCTGCTATGAGGAAGGAAGGAGGTGGGCGGGATGTTACGTCCCGCTCAGCTCCGCCCCTCCGCTGCTATTGGGCGGTGGTTCAGTGACGTCGCTGTGACGCCGCACGGACCGCCCCCTTAGAAAGGAGGCGGTTCACCCGTCACAGCGACGTCGCCGGGCAGGTAAGTATGTGTGACGGCTGTTGTGCGGCACGGGCAGCGATTTGCCCGTGTCGCACAACAGATGGGGGCGGGTACCCACACTAGCGATATCGGGACAGATATCGCAGTGTGTAAAGTAGCCTTAAGGCTGGAAACACACTTATGCGTGTAAAATCGGTCCGACTTACCTGAAAAAAACTCGGCCGATTTTAGTTCACGTTAGGTCAGTGTGCAATGCAAGTGCGATGCTTTTTTATAATTATTTAATGACTAGCAGAGCGTGTGCAATGCGTGTTTGATGCGTATGAGATCCCTTTTTACTATGTCATCTGCCATTCAGCAGAGCTGAATAGTCGCTGACAGCAGCCACAAATAGAGCCGCACGATCAGAATGAACTCGGGTGAACTTCACCCGATGTCATTGTCATGCCGCGGCTCTGACTGTGTGTCGCGCCCTGATTAGCGGTCACCCGTGAAGGACTCACCGGTGACCACTAATCCCCTGAGTGACTGAAGTGAGCAGCGCGATTAGCGTTGCCGTCACTCAGGTTACCCGCGGCTAGCTGGATCCTCCACCCGAGACCGCAACTCACCTGTGACTTCATCACTGTCACTCTGGCGACTTGCTGTCACAGGTGGAGGATCCAGCGGTGGCCGCAAGTAACCTGAGTGACATCATCGCTGATCACGCGGCTCACCTCAGTTGCTGCGTGGAGGTGACAGGAGCGGCGGGGTTCTTCTGCAGCTCCTGTCACCTTCATGTAGCAGAGCTGGAAGCGACGCGGGACCTCCGTGGATTATGCCGGAGCTGGAGGGGTTTTTGGGGCTTAATAAAGTGGTGAACGAGGGTATTTGTTCGTGTTTATTATTGCAAATAAAGGATTTTTTCACTGTGTGTGTTTATTAACTTTAAATTACCGGTTAAACATTGGGGGTTTCTCATAGACGCCTGCAATGATTAATCTAGGACTTAGAGGCAGCTATGGGCTGCCATTAACTCCTTATTACCCCGTTTGCCAACACACGAGGAAGAGCCGGGTACAGTCCCAGAACTGTTGCATCTAATGGATGCGGCAATTCTGGACGGCTGCTGGCTGTTATTGTTAGGCTGGGGGGCTCCCCATAACGTGGGGCTCCCCATCCGGAAAATCCGCAGCAAACTGCGGCAAAACCACATGCGGATTTAGGTGCGTTTTTTTACCAATTCTTTAAGAGGGTCCAGATTTTCCTTAAGAAAAAGGCACTTTCTAGTGCGCACATGGCCTTACTGTGGTTCTCACGCAGCCTCTGCTCGTTGGGAGCCCGTAGGATTATAGGCAATGCATCACGTCGCTCTCTGTAACCACTTTAGGCCTTTAGAGGGAAAGTAAATATGAGTACAAAGCGGTGAAGATACAAGATGCGGCGGAATATTCCATTTCATATCCTCTGTCTATCCGCCGCCTGTTTACTTGTTAGTCCCTTTGCTCCTCTGTATTCAGCCCCTCTGCATTTTAAGCCATGTCCGGGGGTGATTGATCGAACAAGACATGTAAAATCCACTTTTCCCAGCGTGATAGCTGACATTCAATTGCAGCGCAGGTGTTACGAGGACGGCGGCCATTCCGCTAGACGCAGAGGAAACACGGAAAAGCATTTACCGCCGCTCGTTATACTTGATCACCCGATGTTCTGCGGTAGATCCCTCGTTTTTATCCTCACCGTCGCCTTCAGTGTTTCAGAAGCCTGACGGTTGTAATTACATAATTATACGCTAACGACCCGTGCTCCATTCTCCGCAGAGCACAATGCGCAGGCATTATCCACTTTGGTACAGTGACGGCTGCCATACCTGGGAGTTTTTAGCTCGAGCTGCAGTAATTGTATGTTTGTGTCCTATTCAATTAAATAATGCATTTTCTCGTAATTGATCGTCATATTTTTAATGAAATTAGTGTCTTTTCTTTTATGCCAGCAGCTGGTTAGAAAGGAGGAACATGAATGTGCAAAACTTACTGTACCGTATAGCGGAGCACCAAAGGAGCGCGGAATCAACTGTGAGCGGGAAATAAAGGAAATCGTCACTCATCGCATAGCAAGGGGCGATCCTGGGGTGCTACATTGTAGCAATTAGTGGCTGTCTCATGCTCCACTCTGTGTAATTTCCTTATCCTTAGGAAGGCTGAAGTGGGCAAAAACTCACAGTCTTGTGACAACTAAGCTCCAGAAAACGCTATACCATAAGACAAAACTGCAAGCCAAAGTATTTATATCATACAAACCTTGGAGAACTTAATCGTGCAAGCGAATATATGAAACTTTGCCATATATCTTATTGGAGAAATTTTCTTTCTCCACTTATGAGCCACTTCTTTTCAATTTGACCTCATCATTCACTCTGAAAACTGCTAAAAGCAATCCGGGCTAAACAACACAGACTGTTAACTCACTGAAGGACCAGATTACAGCTGCCTATTGAAGTCTATGGAAACGGGAGATAGAACACAAAGGAATAGAGTGGAAGAGACACACAAAGATCATACGGCTCCTTAATAGTGTTTTATCACATCCCACTGCTAGGTTTGCAGCTACATAGTTCAGTACTGTTATATAATGTCCTCTATGCTGTTGTTTTCTAGTAAGTGTTTTATCACATCCCAGAGGTAGATTCACAGCTGCACAGCTCAGTACTGTTATATAATGTCCTCTATGCTGCTGCTTTCTAGTAAGTGTTTTATCACATCCTAGAGGTAGATTCACAGCTGCACAGCTCAGTACTGTTATATAATGTCCTCTAGGCTGCTGCTTTCTAATAAGTGTTGTATTGCATCCTAGAGGTAGTCACAGCTGCACAGCTCAGTACGGTTATATAATGTCCTCTATGCTGCTGCTTTCTAGTAAGTGTTTTATCACATCCTAGAGGTAGATTCACTCTGCACAGCTCAGTACTGTTATATAATGTCCTCTAGGCTGCTGTTTTCTAATAAGTGTTTCATCTCAGAGGTAGAGTCACAGCTGCACAGCTCAGTACTGTTATATAATGTCCTCTAGGCTGCTGCTTCCTAGTAAGTGTTTTATCTCATCCCAGAGGTAGATTCACAGCTGCACAGCTGTATCACATCTCCTATTTGTTCTCATGTGCTACATAGAGACGGCAGAAGGAATCCCTCATCTCTGTGTGTGCAATGTAGTGAACACATCATAGCAGCTCATCTCCACCCACTAGCTCAGAGACAACTGTAAATGAGAGATAAAGACTGCAGAGGGGGAAAACTGGTGATAAGTGTAAAATACTGATCATAAAAAGGACAGAAATAGTGTTATATCTCATGTACTTACACAATAGCTTATTCTGAAGCTACAGAAACAATTTAAGGACTTCGCAAGATCTTGAGGAGACGGAGAGTGATTTTCTTTTTCCTTTGTTCTGTCTTTGCTGTATTCTTTATATGCTGCTATAGTGTTATCTCCATAATTTTCATCCCCCAGTTTTGCCGATTCCGAGCCCTGGAAGACGCTAACAGATGCAGACTATTCTTCAAGGAGCCGATATGATCATCTAATTTGTATCCTGAGTCTCTAATTAGTCCTCGATCCCTTCCAACTACAGAGAAAGAAGGGTTGGGCATATTGGATTTCAACATGCCCAGTTCTTTATGGGAGATAAGGCACTACTCTCACTGTTGTGAACACAGTCATGCGCTCAACCGTCATGTGTATGGAGAAAAAAAGAGCTGCAACCATTAAAATTGTTCAGAAAATAGCTATGTAAGGTATATAACTGCCATTAGGGTCAGCAAAGATAGCGCCAGTCCCAACATGTCAGTGATCTGGACTGGAAGGAGCAAGACTCAGCATCAAGGTAGAGGGAATCTAATACTGGTATTGTATTGCTGTCCCCAGAAGAGGAGCATAGGAGTGATATCACACACGTGAGCAGATCCTGCCCACATTTACTGCAGTCGTAAAGTGAGCTAGTTGTACACTAGGCTGCCGAGAGTGGAAAATGTTAAAACTTTTTCAATTATTTTTCATATTTTAGTCCATTAAAAACAAATAATATTTTTTACAACCATTAAACCATTAATATTTTGCAATTTTTCACTTGTTCCAAAATTTATTTTTAGGGGTGGTACATTCCCTTTAAGTATTTACATCAATGTCTTTCACACAATTTTAATCTGAATCACCCCAGTATGAGGTCCTGGGGTAATTATAATAATTCATTATTTGTGAGAGTGGGATCTGTTCAGGGGATTCTATATGGTTACTTTTATGTGAGGATGGGAGAAAATAGGTCAGATTTCCCAGAACACATTAAAAATCAATGAATTGCTAAGCCGTCATAATGAGCATTGTAATACGGTCACAGGATCTAAATGATTCTACTGGGGAACTTGTAGAAAAGAAGAAGAAAGGAAGATTCCCCCCATACTGCAGCCCCGATACAGAAATATAACTACTATAACATTGCCCCCTATGTACAAGAATATAAATACTATAATACTGTCCCCCTATGTACAAGAATATAACTACTATAATGCTGCCCCCCTATGTGCAAGAATATATCTACTATAATACTGCCCCTATGTACAAGAATATAACTACTATAATACTGCCCCCCTATGTACAAGAATATAAATACTATAATACTGCCCCCCTATGTACAAGAATATATCTACTATAATACTGCCCCTATGTACAAGAATATATCTACTATAATACTGCCCCTATGTACAAAAATATAACTACTATAATACTGCCCCCTGTGTACAAGAATATAGCTACTATAATACTGCCTCTATGTGCAAGAATATAACTACTATAATACTGCCCCCTGTGTACAAGAATATAGCTACTATAATACTGCCCCTATGTACAAGAATATAACTACTATAATACTGCCCCCCTATGTACAAGAATATAACTACTATAATACTGCCCCTATGTGCAAGAATATAACTACTATAATACTGCCCCTATGTGCAAGAATATAACTACTATAATACTGCCCCCTGTGTACAAGAATATAACTACTATAATACTGCCCCCTATGTTCAAGAACATAACTACTATAATATTGCCCCCCTATGTACAAGAATATAAATACTATAATACTGCCCCCCTATGTACAAGAATATATCTACTATAATACTGCCCCTATGTACAAGAATATATCTACTATAATACTGCCCCTATGTACAAAAATATAACTACTATAATACTGCCCCCTGTGTACAAGAATATAGCTACTATAATACTGCCCCTATGTGCAAGAATATAACTACTATACTGCCCCCTGTGTATAAGAATATAACTACTATAATACTGCCCCCCTATGTACAAGAATATAAATACTATAATACTGCCCCCCTATGTACAAGAATATATCTACTATAATACTGCCCCCTGTGTACAAGAATATAGCTACTATAATACTGCCCCTATGTGCAAGAATATAACTACTATAATACTGCCCCTATGTACAGGAATATAAGTACTATAATACTGCCCCTATGTACAAGAATATAACTGCTATAATACTGCCCAATATAGCATATAAGCATGACATATAGCATTGAGTGATGGGGTGGTTATATTATAGGTGTCGGGTCACTGGTGTGTAATATGCATATAACCGTGTAGAGGGGGCTTCTTGCTCCTTGGCCAGGTCTTGAATACAGAACGCTCCAGGAGCCGCCTTGTTTGCTTTGCATTGGTAAACGATTCACATGAAATCTTTCCGGAGGCTTCATCCATCATTGTAAAGCATGGCGTCAGCTCTCACTGCGAAAGTATACAAAAAAAAAAAATGTGACAAAACATTTTCATTTAAGTGCTGGACCTGTGTAAACTCTGCACGCTTGTCAAACTTTGCAACACTCCAGTAAGGGTAAAGTATGATAGATCTGTTTCCTGGTGGTGCCATGCATTGAATCTTTATATAATTAGCTGCAGAACACAAGATGTGGTGACGGACAGTGCCCAGCGCCATTTATCTCCCCGACATCTGACTCCTCTGCCTGAAGCTTAATGCCCTTATAGTCAGTTTTGGTTTCGGGGGGGGTGGATACAGGGCAGGGACGCGGTCTGTCTCCCCTCCTTTACAAGTAATGCCCAAGGTGAGCTCATTTCTCTCCAGCTTGTCTTGACAGTAGGCATGATAAGAATTTTACCTTTGCAATGGCTAATAGGGGATTACTTTAAGGTTCGCAGCCAGTGTAGGGGCAGCGAACAGAGGTAGTACACCCACGGACCACAGGGGGGACCCAGGCTTATCCCTTTAGTAGGAGGGGTTGATCAAGCGCCCACCGTGACGCGGATACAAGGTAGCTCTGCCAGGGCAGTGATTGGGACTGTGAAAGCTGACCCCCAGTACAGGAGACGGACTCTGGTTCGGACATAGATGCAGGCAAGTACAGGTGGAATGACCATTGTAGACAGGCAGGGGCAGATAGGTATGGGAAGGCAGACTCAGGTACACAGGGATGATGGGACAGGAACTCAGGACCTGACAATTAGCTAGACAGACTGGTAAACTGATTAACTAAGGCATTGCGTAGGCACCTTCCCTAATTGGAGGGTGCCTGAAATACATAGGGAAATGGCCCGTTAAGCCGGAGGGCCAGTGTGTGCATTCCCGAGGATCCTGCGTGGCGTGCACAGGCCATTGGGGGGGGGGGGGAGAGAAGGAAGCAGCAGTACACGTGGATGGCAGTGGGATGAGGGGGAGGACATGACGTGGACGGTGCAGTGAGTAAGTCAGGATCTCTCCTGGGACACTGGTGCTATAATTACATACTGTAGCCACCCAAAGCTGTCCATGCTCAACTCCGAAGCCCTATCCCCCTCCCAAAAGATTTTACTTGCACGTGTAATGCCATTCATCGCCAGTCTATTGGCGATCAACAACTATGGCGGTAATGGCTTTAAGTTTCTAACCAAGATATTAATGGTCTGCTGACTTTTGGAAAACGTTCAAAGAAAGGGCTTAGTTTGTCACTAATATTTCTGATCTTTTAGGACAGAAAGTGGATGGCGGGCTCCTGCCAGATACAGTCGCCTTCCAGTAGGGCAGGTTTGTCAGCAGAAAAAAAGGAAATGATGAGACGTAGAAAAAAGTCCTTATAGACGTCTTACAGCTGTGATTGCAGTCTGAGACAGGAGAGGAACCAATGAGCGGAGATTGAGGAAGAAACTGGGGTCACTAGTCAAAAAAGTTGATTAATGAAGACCTGTCACTTACCATAATTTAATATGTCATTTTCAACCTGATGTAAATCTTCTTCAGAACCACACCCACTTGGCTAACAAGATAAAATGTATATACAGGCAAGAGGAAGCCATAGCTCAGGAACAGAGGCATAAGAGGAAAAGAAAAGACCTGCCGGATTCAGGAGAACAAAAAGGAGACAGTTGCACTCTGTAGTGTTAATATATGTGGAACAATGAATATGGGAATGTAGACATGCATTACTGCTATGAAAAACATGTAAAAATCGAGATACTTACAACACAAAAATGGCCAGTGTTATGTGAGCCCAACAGCCAGCGGCAAGGCAACCTCTTTTTGTTGGGTCCCTATCAAACTAATGCCTCTCTTTGGGTTAAAAAAAACCCCTACAATTTATGGGAGCAAAGGAACCTGCAAATGGAGAATTCAAATAGTCTGAGGTTGAAGAGCAGGAGCTCAATCAGAAGGCATGACCCTGTAATCCAAGAAAGACTGATGGACATCCCACCTTTGGGAATGGAAATATAGACCTGCATTACTGCATAAAAAAAACCCCATAAAAATTAAGATATTTAGCCCACAAAAATGGCCAACAATAAAATGTCGCCTTGGCATTGGAGGTTGGGCTCATGTAAAACTGTCCATTATTTTTATTTTTATAGCATGTTTATCTCCCCATATTCATTGTTCCACATATCTTAGCACTACAGAGTGCAGCTGTCTCCTTTTTGTTACTATGTTTCATGCTGAGTTTGCACTTGTTCACATTGGAAGGTAGGATGTGCCATCAGTCTTTTTTTTAGATTACAGAACAGCGGCATTTACACCAGGCAAAATAGTTTGTACAGATATATGGAAAGTGACGAGTCCTCTATAAAGGGATACTTCAGCCTACAAGAGTGATCGTCTATACACTGGCCGCTGCATTCAACTTTTCTTGGCAGTGGGCTTTTTTTACTAGAAGAGAAGGAGCAAAGAATGGGGACATGAGTGTCCAATTTTGGCAACTTTTGGGGGTCCCAGTGGTCATATTCTGTAAGCTGAGAAATTCAGAGGTGACTGGAGCAATGAGATAATAGTGAACGATCCTATTCACTTTAAAGGGAATCGGTCACTAGTTTTGGGGTCTATAAGCTGCGGCCACCACCAGTGGGCTCTTATATACAGCATTCTAACATGCTGTATACAGTGTGTCCACCCATATCCTGTCCACCGCCATTAACTTGAGAACGACAACGGCTATAGGCATAGAAGTGGTGTCTAGGTATAGTAAAGTAGCCATGCGCTATGCAATGAAACCACCTATAGCGCCACCTGGTGGAAAACAACGCATTTTGTTTCTCAAAAACGGAACAAGATAGAGAAAAAAAGTGAATTACAAAGTTGTAGGGCATCATCAATTCAATACGAATCGACACCTTGCATACAGAAATGCTATGATATGAAACCCATGACCCCCCAAAACATTGAATGCTGGTCACGCATATGGCGCTCATTTAACTTTGATGCTCAAAGTAGCCCCCATCAGTTGCAATGCACATCTGGCCTCTGGACAGCATACTGTATCTTGCTGCACGTTGTGCAATATGGTAGGTGACACGTTTGTACAAGCATCTGTGATACGTCCTCGTAGGTCCTGCAATGTTGGTGGAGGGGTCGCATACACCTGCTGTTTGATGTGATCTCACAGAAAGAAGTCCAATGGGGTCAGGTCAGGTGAGCGTGGAGGCCACTCCACACAGCCACCATACCCAATGACTTGTAGGAAGGTCTCCATGAGGTGTCGCTTCACGTCCGCAGCCTTGTGAGTTTTACACGTTCTAAGCATAGCATTTCTGTCTGCAAGGTGTCGATTCGTATTGAATTGATGATGCCCTACAACTTTGTAATTCACTTTTTTTCTGTATCTCGTTCCATTTTTTAAATAAAAATGCTAACTCCGTTGTTTTCCACCTGGTGGCGCTATAGGTGGTTTCATTGCGTAACGCATGGCTACTTTACTATACCTAGACACCACTTCTATGCCTATAGCTGCCGCCGTTCTCAAGTTAATGGCGGTGGACAGGATATGGATGGACACACTGTATAGAAAAGTTATAGAAGAAGGAGAATACAGAACTTTCCAGACCATAAGATTATGGAAAAATCCCTTTAGTTCTATGAGAAGCCTTAAAGGATTGTTCAGGATTAGTATAACATGGCTACCGTCTTTCAAAAACAGTGCCACTCCTGGGCACAGGTTGTGTATGGTACTGCAGTTCAGGCACATACACTTTAATGGAGAATCTGTACACAGGGGTAGTTCTGCTTCTGAAAGAAGGCAGTCATGTTTTACTAATCGCGGACATAGCCTTTATGAAGAGAAATTCTATTGCATAGCGCATGGCTACTTTACTATACCTAGACACCACTTCTATAGCTGCAGCAGTTCTCAAGTTAATGGCGGTGGATAGGATAAGGGTGGACACACTGTATAAGAGTCCAGGCTCTGCTGTATAACATAAAAATCACTTTCTAATACTCACCTAGAAGGTCGCTTCGGTGCACAACAGTCGGATGAGTGGCGCTGTTCTCCAGGAACGGCGCCTCCCCTTTAGGCCATCTTGGTCTTCCTTATTCTGAAGCCGCGGTGCATGACGCGTCCTACGTCATGCACAGGCGCCGGTATTGAAGTGTCCTACGTCATGCACACGCGCCGGTATTGAAGCATCCTATGTCATGCACACGCGCCGGTATTGAAGCGTCCTACGTCATGCACACGCACCGGTATTGAAGCGTCCTACGTCATGCACACGCGCCGGTATTGAAGCGTCCTACGTCATGCACACGCGCCGGTATTGAAGCATCCTACGTCATGCACACGCGCCGGTATTGAAGCGTCCTACGTCATGCACACGGGCCGGTATTGAAGCATCCTACGTCATGCACACGCGCCGGTATTGAAGCATCCTACGTCATGCACACGCGCCGGTATTGAAGCGTCCTACGTCATGCACACGCGCCGGTATTGAAGCGTCCTACGTCATGCACAGGCGCCGGTATTGAAGCGTCCTACGTCATGCACAGGCGCCGGTATTGAAGTGTCCTACGTCATGCACATGCGCCGGTATTGAAGCATCCTATGTCATGCACACGCGCCGGTATTGAAGCATCCTACGTCATGCACACGCGCCGGTATTGAAGCGTCCTACGTCATGCACACGCGCCGGTATTGAAGCGTCCTACGTCATGCACACGCGCTGGTATTGAAGCATCCTACGTCATGCACACGCGCCGGTATTGAGCTCCTGGAAATCTGATCCCCGGAGGCACAGTCATAAATACTCGCAGATTTGGATCAGCAGTTAGAGTTTTGTTTCTTCTACAATGTAACAGTGAACGATCCGCAGATCCAGAGGACACTTTGTGTCTTCTCTTCCTTCCTGGATCATCATGGTAATTGGTCTGGAACTTTTCGAGCTTCTCCCTCTCACACGTAACCTTGTGTGAAGCGTTTTCAGCGTAATGAAGGTCCAGGACAAGACGGCAGAATTCATTACCCGCAATCCTCATGAATATTCATGAACCTGCTCCTTATGAATATTAAACGCCATTTTCCTGATCAAATAGAAATCTCTTTTGTAACAGGTGTTTTAAGCTAAAGAGCGGCGCAATCATTATTAATGGCTCTCACGGATGGGCGATACGCATCGAGGTTTATGCGACGATCAGTCATGTTGTCGGATCAGATGCTCGGCGTTAACGAGTCGCAGTGGGATTACACACCGGGTCTGATTACATTCGGCGGCGGCTGCCGCGCTTCCGGTTTCCCTTTGAACCTCAAAGATCTATAGAGGGGGTTCTGCGTATTCTCACACATCTGAAGATTAGAGGACAAGCTGCTGCGCAATTTAGGCTAGATTTAATTTTGCAGGGAGGGGTAATTATTATCATTTTTTTTATTTTTACCATTTTGCTGTGCTTTATGGCTGAGGTGCCGCACTAGACACATCCACATGTATGGATCCACTACTATGCTTGGGAAAAAAAAAATATTAGGCATTAAGAAAAAACTATTTTCACATAAAGGATATTAACATTTACCTTCAGTTAGTTCCAGTCTGCAAACTTCATTCCATTATTTATTTTCAGAGCCCTGAGATGCAGTTTGGAGCCTGATCGAAATTTCAGATTTTTTTATTGTGGGAGTGTCTCTGCCAGTAATACAGGCTGGATATGAGGGCTCTGCATATCTATGGTGCTTCTGGCTTCAGTAGCTCATATATTAGCACAGCTTCTATCCTGCACATTGTTAGGCTCATCAGGTGAGATGGATTCTCCAAGTCCAAGGTCCGGATGGGTAAATGGGCATCAGGGTAGCAGGCAGGTGAGGCATGTGGAAACATGTAGCAGAGGTAATGGAGGCATCAAGTAGAGAAGAGACGGATAGCAGAGCTACTGGAGGTCTCAGGCAGACAGGTGAACAGTAGCAGAGATACTGGAAAGCCGCAGGCAGACAGGAGAGTGGTAGCAGACATAATGGAAAGCTGCAGGCAGACAGGAGAGTGGTAGCAGACATAATGGAAAGCTGCAGGCAGACAGGAGAGTGGTAGCAGACATAATGGAAAGCTGCAGGCAGACAGGAGAGTGGTAGCAGACATAATGGAAAGCTGCAGGCAGACAGGAGAGTGGTAGCAGACATAATGGAAAGCTGCAGGCAGACAGGAGAGTGGTAGCAGACATAATGGAAAGCTGCAGGCAGACAGGAGAGTGGTAGCAGACATAATGGAAAGCTGCAGGCAGACAGGAGAGTGGTAGCAGACATAATGGAAAGCTGCAGGCAGACAGGAGAGTGGTAGCAGAGATACTGGAAAGCTGCAGGCAGACAGGAGAGTGGTAGCAGAGATACTGGAAAGCTGCAGGCAGACAGGAGAGTGGTAGCAGAGATACTGGAAAGCTGCAGGCAGACAGGAGAGTGGTAGAGATACTGCAAAGCTGCAGGCAGACAGGAGAGCGATAGCAGAGATACTGGAAAGCTGCAGGCAGACAGGAGAGCGATAGTAGAGATACTGGAAAGCTGCAGGCAGACAGGAAAGTGGTAGCAGAGATACTGGAAAGCTGCAGGCAGACAGGAGAGTGGTTGAGATACTGCAAAGCTGCAGGCAGACAGGAGAGTGGTAGAGATACTGCAAAGCTGCAGGCAGACAGGAGAGCAATAGCAGAGATACTGCAAAGCTGCAGGCAGACAGGAGAGCGATAGCAGAGATACTGCAAAGCTGAAGGCAGACAGGAGAGTGGTAGAGATACTGGAAAGCTGCAGGCAGACAGGAAAGTGGTAGCAGAGATACTGGAAAGCTGCAGGCAGACAGGAGAGCGATAGCAGAGATACTGCAAAGCTGCAGGCAGACAGGAGAGCGATAGAGATACTGCAAAACTGCAGGCAGACAAGAGAGTGGTAGAGATACTGCAAAGCTGAAGGCAGACAGGAGAGTGGTAGAGATACTTCAAAGCTGAAGGCAGACAGGAGAGAGAAAGCAGAGATATTGGAGGCCTCAGGCAGACAGGAGAGCGATAGCAGGGATACTGCAAAGCTGAAGGCAGACAGGAGAGCGAAAGCAGAGATATTGGAGGCCTCAGGCAGACAAGAAAGCGATAGCAGAGATACTGGAAAGCTGCAAGCAAACAGGAGAGCGATAGCAGAGATACCGGAAAGCTGCAGGCAGACAGGAGAGCGATAGCAGAGATACTGGAAAGCTGCAGGCAGACAGGAGAGCGATAGCAGAGATATTGGAAAGCTGCAGGCAGACAGGAGAGCGATAGCAGAGATATTGGAAAGCCGCAAGCAGACAGGAGGGCGGTACCAGAGATACTGGAAAGCCGCAGGCAGACAGGAGGGCGATAGCAGCGATACTGGAGGCCTCAGTCAAACAGGAGGGCGGTACCAGAGATACTGGAAAGCCACAGGCAGACAGGAGAGGGGTAGCAGAGATACTGGAGGCATCAGGCAAATAGAAAAGCAGTAGCAGCGGTACTGGATGCCACAGAAAGATAGGAAACCAATACCAGAGGTACTGGAAGCCGCGGACAAACAGCAGACCATTAGCAGAGATACAGAATGCCGCAGACAGACCAGAGACTGATAGCAGAGACACTGTAACCTGCATGCAAAGAGGAGACTAGTAGCATAGGTTTTAGAATCTTCAGGCAGACTGAGTACCGGTAGCAGAGGTACTGGAAGCTGCAGGCAGATTGGGTACCAGTAGCAGAGTTACTGGAAGCTGCAGGCAGACTGGGTACCAGTAGCAGAGGTACTGGAGGCTGCAGGCAGATTGGGTACCAGTAGCAGAGTTACTGGAAGCTGCAGGCAGACTGGGTACCAGTAGCAGAGGTACTGGAAGCTGCAGGCAGATTGGGTACCAGTAGCAGAGGTACTGGAAGCTGAAGGCAGACTGGGTACCGGTAGCACAGGTACTGGAAGCTGCAGGCAGACTGGGTACCAGTAGCAGAGGTACTGGAAGCTGCAGGCAGATTGGGTACCGGTAGCAGAGGTACTGGAAGCTGCAGGCAGACAAGACTCAGAAACACTAAATGTCTTAATCCCATGATACAGGTGTGTCTTGGTGAGCCTTATATAGGCCCAATCAGACAATCACACAGGATCACGCCAGGTCATCTGCAAAGCTCGACGAGAAGCACAACAAAGTCCAACAGACCGGGGTGAGGGGAGCAAAGCCTGGATCCGTGACGTGTGTAACACACAAATTCCTTTTCATGTGCTTTGCTTCTCTCTGTAGAGGCCATTTCTTTTATCTCTACGTCTGCTATCTGTGACCCTGAAAGAAGGGAATGAGAGAGCAGCAGGTAGAATCCAGGAGCAGAGATCTGACTGACTTGTAGGATTTCTGCAGATCATTCAGCTCAATACAGCATCAATGGAAACTGCAGCAGTAAAATGGTAGAACATTTTTAATGAAGTCTATTTTTGCATTTTAGGAAGCAAAAGAAATTATGTGCAAAGGTGTCCATAGATTTAAAGGGGGCTCACATGTTTACACACGTGCTATGGCCCATTCATTTTACTGCTCAGGCTGCAGAGTACAGCAGGACACTCAATGGTTTTAAAGGCACAGCAGTGCAATTGTACACAAAACCTTAAAGGGGGATTTATTTATACATTAAAGGTATATCCACGGGATAAGGCACATATGTATGATAGGTTTATAGTACCCACAACTATGTTAGTAGCAGGACCGGCAGCAAACTCAGAAAATGCCTAAACTCCCATAGAAATGAATAGGGAAATGGAGGCAGGGACAATGACTGCACCGACTGCTGCGGGAAATGAAGAAGAAACCTTGTACAAGATGGGACAACCCCTTTACTACACATGCTCAGTACAGCTCCATTCACACAGGAGATTTAGGGACCTCAGCAGACAGACCACCAGAGATCACACATTATGCTGTGCACGGGTGATACATATTGTTTGAAATTCTCCCTGGATGAATGGTTGGAATTAAACTCACTTATTAGACACAGTGTAAATATGAAAAACTGATTTATTTAATTCCTTAAAATATTTTTTCCTGTTGACAATGAATGAATGGCTCAGATGGGGCCCTTGTGGCTCATGACGGGTACCTTCCAGGGACATTTAGGGGCATTTTGCACACTATGACATCGCTAGCCGATTGTAGCGATGCCGAGCGCGATAGTCCCCGCCCCCGTCGCAGCTGCGATATCTTGGTGATAGCTGCCGTAGTGAACATTATCGCTACGGCAGCTTCACATGCACTCACCTGCCCTGCGACGTCGCTCTGGCCGGCGACCCACCTCCTTATTAAGGGGGCGAGTCGTGCGGCGTCACAGCGACGTCACACGGCAGGCGGCCAATAGAAGCGGAGGGGCGGAGATGAGCGGGACGTAAACATCCCGCCCACCTCCTTCCTTCCGCATTGCCGGTGGAGGCAGGTAAGGAGATGTTCCTCGCTCCTGCGGCTTCATACACAGCGATGTGTGCGACCGCAGGAACGAGACACAACATCGTAACATCGGTCCTTCCGAAATTATGGAAATGACCGACGCTGCACCGATCATACGATTACGACGCTTTTGCGCTCGTTAATCGTATCAATAAGGCTTTACACACTACAATATCGACTGCGATGCCGGATGTGCGTCACTTTCAATTTGACCCCACCGACATCGCACCTGCGATGTCGTAGTGTGCAAAGTGCCCCTTAGTTGCCCGCTTGCCACCTCTAGACCCATGTGGGTTCACATAACCCACACAAACACCACCGTAAAAAGTTAGTAAAAACTATACAAAAAATAGAAAAAGTGCTACAATCATCATTGAGGTTCAGAAGAGATACATCAGACATACGGGCTACAAAGGTATTATTCGCAAAACCAAAAGATACCGATGCTTTTGCTACATCGCAGAGCAAGTGAATGGGATCGCTCTTAAGTCACCAAACTGCAACAAGCAAGAAGGAAATATCCATTTGGTTCCAACTTGCTTGTCACAATACCTTGGGGATCACGACCCCACCTTATCCCCCTGCACAATGCTATGATGTAGCAGTGACATCAAGCAATATTTGGCTGATATACCTGACTTGCAGCCAAAATCAACATGCAGCCCCGGCCTTATATCCACCAACAGAATGTGAAATGTTATATATGAAATGTTGCTCAGACATCCCAGTGTAGTGATTTCTGCAATGACCACCGTCAAGGATTGCCCCTTTACCTGGGCCAAAAAAAAGCAAAGCAAATCCTTCACTTTACAATGTCAGACAGTCATAAATACTCTGGTCACATCCAGAGCTGCACTCTAAATTCAGCTCGCAGTCTGTGCTCTGTACAGACACTGAACAAACAGACCGACGTGTCTCTGCAGTCAGGACCTGAAATTTGGGAACGCTAGAGAGAACTTTGCTTTAGTTTCACAGAAAACAGTAAATGGCGCTCACTAGCATGGACGGACTGTGCGGCTCCAGAGCTGAAATCGGCTGATCAGGTCAGTGATGAATGGCCTTACAGTTTTCTTATAGACTCTTTGCCCAATTCATTTTTAAGTCATTTTTCTTTTCTTGTCCCAAATTCTTCAAAATGCTGAAGGTGGTTCATGCAAAATCCAAAATGTGTTTTTGTCATTGAACTTAATTTTTTTTTGTGACTTTTTAGAGCAAAAAAAGTTGCTAGAAATAACTCAAAATTTGTGTAAAAATTCCAAGCGTACATAAATTAACTCTAGGGAAGCACTGGAGTACATGCAAAAAGATTAAGGGGGGACATTTCTCCTTGTGGAGAGTGATATGCCTGACAAGCCAGTGTAAGGAGGCTTCTAAGTCATGCAATGCTCCATTGTTAGGCCCAGTGCCCACGCTGTGTAGTTTTGACGTGTATTTTCAGAAATCTGCAGCAAAATCTGCATGTCCATTGTGAAGCCAGCAAAGTCTATGAGATTTCAGAAGTGATGTACCCACCTTGCTTATTTTTTCCTTGCGTATTTGGTGCAGATTTGGTGCAGAAAAAAAGAAATCTGCACCAAATACGCAAGGGAAAAATACTCAACGTGGGCACAGCACTTCTGAATTCTCATAGACTTTGTTGGCTTCACAATGGACATGCAGATTTTGCTGCAGATTTCTGAAAATCTGCATCAAAATCAGCGTCAAAATATGCAGCGTGGGCACAGGCCCTTAAACAAAATATGCAAATTACCTCTGCAGAGAGGAAGAGAACTTGAACTCTGATAGAAGCAATCCTACAAGTTAATATCGAACATTTAACGAGCATTGTCATATGACTTAAGAAAGCAGCTACTCCATTTGCAGACACGTGTTTCAGGGTGCTGCCCCTCATCAGTGCAATGAAGATCTGATTTGGCTGTATGCAGATGGAGTGTCTGATTTGGCCTCTTATCCTAAGTTGTGTGGGAAGGCTCATTAAAGGGGTCAATAATGACTGTTGGGATTGTTACAGCCAATAGATTGCACTAAAGTTGAAATCCTCTTCCTTCTGAAAAGGCACAAAGTTTTACCGTAGTGATTTTTTTAAAAATTTGCAATTGACGAATCAGACAAAAACATATAGAAACCCCAAACCTCAGCCTACAATGATAGACAAAAAAACCCCAGCTAAACACATTAAATAACTTCAAAAAAAGGTGCAAAGTAAAAGAAGAATAAGGCACAAATGAGAAAAAAAACGGATGAAAAAAACCACCAAAAACTATACCTCCAAAACAAGACACAAATGTAATAATAAGTCAGGCCCTTGGTGTTTTAAATCTAGGGCAATATGTGACTGGTGCCTAAAAATATTTCACAGACTTATTAGAGCTACAATTTTGTTGCAAAGAAAAAGAAATGAAGTAGCAGACAAGTCACATAAAAAAATTAATCACAATTTCATGCGACTTGCATGTTATATAGCAGAGATATCTCGTCCTCTGTGAGCCGCGCACACCAGCTGCACAAGGTATCAGACCCGAGTCCAGGCCCCTCCAGCTCTTACAGGATGGTCTGCTCAGATTTCAAGTTACTTACATAAAACAAACAAAAAAAAACTTTAAAGACTCATATTTGGGACATGAGTAAATTCTGGTTTTGTTTTCTCGGATGAAGAAACTAATGACAGGTTGAACTTGATGTCGTTTTTGGCCTTAGTTCACTCAACTAACTCGGTAGAAATATTTTAAAAAGCTCTTCAGTAAAAAAGAAAAAAAAACCTCCCAGCGATTACCCAATGATATAAAGTTTCTGATACTGAGGTTTTTAGAATTAAAGGATGTCTTCACCTTCATACAACTTTTTAGGGTTCTGATCTCCATTTTTTTTTTTTAGCCAGCTCCCCTTATAGAACTGCATATTAAAAAAAAAAAAAAAAAAAAATCTGACTACCTCCAGCCACCACTAGAGGGAGCTGGGGAGTTTACCGCAGACCGACTTTGTATTGAGCTTAGTGGGAGCCATGTCAACCATTATGCTGAGGTTACAAATATTTAAAAGGAAGGCTAATAACTGGAAATACAATACAAAACAAGAAATATAATTGTCCTCACTGTCAGCCTAAAGCATTTAATGCGTGATCCCGAAATGAATCAATCTTGTGGAAATCCTGCAGAGAACGGGGGTAACTCTGTTGATCAGTTCCATCTTCAGATGACAGCCATGTTAAGATCTGGTTCTTAATCAACAAGTGGGGCTTTCTTTTGCCTTAGGCCCATTTCACACATCCGGCAATTCGCCGGATGCCGGATCCGGCACGTATGCAGTAGAGTACATTAATTTACAGTGGAATAGCGACACCATGCGGTTGGGTGTTTCATGCACAACCATATTTGTCCGCATGGTGTCGCGCTTCCACTGTAAATGAATGTACTGTACTCCATGTGTGCCGGATCCGGCATCCAGCAAAATGCCGGATGTGTGAAACGGGCCTTAGGGTACGCTCACGTGAGTGTATGACCCATACGAGTGCAATGAGTGAAAATCTCGCATTGCACTCAGACCAATGTTAGTCAATGAGGGAGAGCAGATGGTCAGCTTTTTTCTCATCCAGATTGCTATTGTCAACGAGAGATGTGTCTCTCTCACACCCATTCAAGTCTATGGGGCGAGTGAAACATTGGACTGCACTTGGATGACATCCGAGTGCAGTACGATATATGCACAGGCTGACAATGGTGGAGATGGAGAAATTAATTCCTCCTTCTCCTCCGCAGCTGAGATCTGATCGCAAGATCGGATCACAGATGCATGACACTCGGCTCTCTCTGGCAGCACAGCGGGAGCTGAGGGTCATTAGCATATCGCACCCGATACACTCGCATCTGATGCCATACCATCGTGTGAATCCAGCCTTTTCTGAAGATCTGGCAGAGGGGAGAGGCTCCTGCTGCAGCCAGTTGTCTTACAGCCACACACAGGACAGTGAGGAGGAAGAGTAATTGGGGACATGACTGAGCGCCTGAAACCCACGGGAGATGTTTGTATATATTTCTTAGGTTTAATTGTAACGAGAGAAAAAATTAGGACATTAAGGAGTGGAGGGGCTGGATTTTTTTTTATTATATTTTGCTCTTTCTGCGTTTAGTGTTCCTTTAACTTTATGGCTCAAGTGGAAAAATGGAGATCAGATCCCTACTAAGATTAGGAAATGTATCTACCTGAAATTTTGAACCCTTTTAGGTAGTTTTTAAAGGTTGCACAAAACCCATCATCTGATGCTGACCACTCCGCTCCTCTGACCGCTCAGCTACGCTCCTCTGACCGCTCCGCTACGCTTCTCTGACCGCCGCTGTGAGCGCCACTCCGTCCTCCACCTGGAGAGGTTTGATGGCACCGGTTATCACTTTGTTTTCTCCGTGTTTCTGGAGTAGATGCTTCATACTCAGTTCAAAAACTGATCTGGGGTCAACGGCGGGGAGAGCCGGGCAGTTACAGGACTCTCTTTGTTGGATAGCCTGGAAAATAAAAAGAAAATATATCTCTTTAAGACAGGAAAAAAATTTAAAAACACAGTCAATGTCTAAAATACATGGTTTCATTCTCCAGTGACCACCAGAGCTAGAATCACGTGCCTAGTATTTCCTGGTGGAGCATGTAAAAAAGATTGATCCAAGATTTATCAAGGATCGAAAAATATATAGATGTAGTCCTGCACAACTAGGTTTACCTTGCGGGGGTCTCACAGGTGAACGAGAAAAGACCTGGGCTCCAAATATTCACAGCAAAGGAGTGATCGTCCTGCAAATACATAGGTGTCGAGAGAATGTCCAAGTAGAACGTAGAAGAAAAGGACCGCACAATCCATATGCCAAGTGAAGTTTCTTTTATTCCAAAAAGTGCAGCATAAAAGGCAGGGAAGGAGCTGAGTGCAGGCTCCTCGTAAGGACGACAGCCATTTCGAGTTGGTGTACGCTTCGACTGGTCCACCACGGCTGTTTCGCGTTGGTGTACGCTTCGACTGGTCCACTGGTGGACCAGTCGAAGCGTACACCAACGCGAAACGGCCGTCGTCCTTACGAGGAGCCTGCACTCAGTAGGCTCCTTCCCTGCCTTTTATGCTGCACTTTTTGGAATAAAAGAAACTTCACTTGGCATATGGATTGTGCAGTCCTTTTCTTCTACGTTCTACTTGGACATTTTATCAAGGATCGCCAACAGATTTGTTAAGTTACTTTTTTTGTACATAACATTTTTCTACCCAAAAAGGTCCTTCTTTGGGTTTCCAAACAGTCCATTACGGATATGTCGCATCTTGTAACTTGAGAGTGAACAAGTAAGGAGCAGAAGTCTGAATGCAGCTCTAGATGTGGCTGAAGCACAGGAGGGGACTTAACCCCTTTTATGGCTGCCCATGTGTGCGGTTACGTGGCTGGTAAGGCCGCCATACATCCCAAAAGATTATACATACACTGATGAGCAAAAGGGTAACAATGTTTTGCCCTTTTGACTTTCAGGCTCCATATCTCACCATCCACTACAGCTTTGAATGTGATGCAACCTTCATTTTATAGACAATCATCTTGGCTATCTCATACATAAATGTAACTTGCGGCTATTTAGCACATGATTAGTTATGCAGATTATTGTCATGTCACTGCATTGTTACTGTTTTGCTCCTGGTGGTGAACAATCTTTTTCTTCCTGTATACTACAAATTACAACCTGTTCTCACATTCCCTAATAGCTCAGTGTGTTATCAGTGTTATCAAGTGAGACGACTTTGGTTCAAATCAAGGAGCAGCCAAGAAGATTTCTCAAGAAAAGAGAAACCGCATCATCCATCTCATCAATAGCATCTCTCTACACCAAGAAAATTCCCAAACTGCATCATGTGAGGCCATGACAGGTGAAAGAATAAACTATGAAGTCCATCCATCCATTCAGAAGCCAAGAGGTGACGTCCAGGCAAAATATCGGAGTCAGCAAGTCGCTCATCACAAGGTCTATCAGTTCTGGAGACACCCGGCAGTGGAGGCGGCTCGTCTGCTCCATAATAGTGAGATCATAGGCATACATGCAAGCACCGAGCGACGCGCGTTACACAAGTCTGGAATAGGGGCCCGAAAAATGGTGAAGAAGCCGAGACTTCAATATCATCATAAGAAGCATCAACTCGAGATTACAAAGAAGAATGAAAAGTAGTAGATTGGAAACGGGAGATCTGGAGTGCAGAGATGAAAGTCAATAGACGGCTCTGATGGGGGGAAATGGCTCTGGAAGAAACAAGGGGAAAAGGGGCGAATGGATCAAGAAACTGAAGGAGCTGTGCAGTTCGGTGGAGGAAGTCTGATGATATGGCAGTGTTTACAGCCAAAGGCGTTGAATACTGGACCAGGATAGATGGTGGTCTCAATGCTGAGCTATATGTGAGGATCCTAGAAGACGAGTTACGTCATACACTCGAGTACTATGGGTATGAAAAGGATGACCTAGTGTCCAGCAGGACAACGACCCGAAGCATACACCGAGATTGGAGAAGAAATGGATCAATGACAATGAAGTGGAGGAGCTGGATTGTCCCCACAGTCCCCAGACCTCAACCAAATCCAACACTTGTGGGTAAAGAAAAACCCCATTGGACTAAAAAGAATACTAAAAAAAAAATCATGAAAACATAATGTGCAGCCAGTAACGGTTACTTTTCAAGACCAAACAGGGGGAAAATGATGGAATCACTCAATTATGAGGAAATAATTATGGAATCATGAAAAAACAAAAGAATAAATCATTAGTATTTGTTGCACCTCCTCTGGCTTTTATAACAGCTCGCAGTCTCTGAGGCATGGACTTAATGAGTGACAAACAGTACTGTTCATCAATCTGGCTCCAACTTTCTCCGATTGCTGTTGCCAGAACAGCTTTGCAGGTTGGAGCCTTGTCATGGACCATTTTCTTCAACTTCCACCAAAGATTTTCAATTGGATTGAGATCTGGACTATTTGCAGGCCATCATGTCATTGACCTTATGTGTCTTCTTTTCAAGGAATGTTTTCACAGTTTTTGCTGTATGGCAGGATGCATTATCATCTTGATCATTCCTTGATCATTCATCATCCCCAAACATCCTTTCAATTGATGGGTGTCCAAAATTTCAATGTATACTTGGGCATTTATTGAAGATGTAATGACAGCCATCTCCCCAGTGCCTTTACCTGACATGCAGCCGCATATTATCAATGACTGTGGAAATATACATGTTCTCTTCAGGCAGTCATCATTTTATTGTTTAGCTTTTCTGTATGGGAAATCCCATTTCCTTTAGGCGGTTTCTTACAGTTTGGTCACAGACATTGACTCCAGTTTCCTCCCATTCGTTCCTCATTTGTTTTGTTGTGCATTTCCTGTTTTGGAGACATATTGCTTTAAGTTTCCTGTCTTGACGCTTTGATGTCTTCCTTTGGTCTTCCAGTATGTTTGCCTTTAACAACCTTCCCACGTGGAGAAGAGACCTGATCAGTATACACCAACACTGGGAACGTGGAGAAGAGACCTGACCAGTATACACCAACACTGGGAACGTGGAGAAGAGACCTGACCAGTATACACCAACACTGGGAACGTGGAGAAGAGACCTGACCAGTATACACCAACACTGGGAACGTGGAGAAGAGACCTGACCAGTATACACCAACACTGGGAACGTGGAGAAAAGACCTGACCAGTATACACCAACACTGGGAACGTGGAGAAGAGACCTGAACAGTATACACCAACACTGGGAACGTGGAGAAGAGACCTGACCAGTATACACCAACACTGGGAACGTGGAGAAGAGACCTGACCAGTATACACCAACACTGGGAATGTGTAGAGGAGACCTGACCAGTATACACCAACACTGGGAACATGGAGAAGAGACCTGACCAGTATACACCAACACTGGGAACGTGGAGAAGAGACCTGACCAGTATACACCAACACTGGGAACGTGGAGAAGAGACCTGACCAGTATACACCAACACTGGGAACGTGGAGAAGAGACCTGACCAGTATATACCAACACTGGGAACGTGGAGAAGAGACCTGACCAGTATACACCAACACTGGGAACATGGAGAAGAGACCTGACCAGTATACACCAACACTGGGAACGTGGAGAAGAGACCTGACCAGTATACACCAACACTAGGAATGTGTAGAAGAGACCTGACCAGTATACACCAACACTGGGAACGTGGAGAAGAGACCTGACCAGTATACACCAACAGTGGGAACGTGGAGAAGAGACCTGACCAGTATACACCAACACTAGGAATGTGTAGAAGAGACCTGACCAGTATACACAAACACTGGGAACGTGGAGAAGAGACCTGACCAGTATACACCAACACTGGGAACATGGAGAAGAGATCTGACCAGTATACACCAACACTAGGAATGTGTAGAAGAGACCTGACCAGTATACACCAACACTGGGAACGTGGAGAAGAGACCTGACCAGTATACACCAACACTGGGAACATGGAGAAGAGACCTGACCAGTATACACCAACACTGGGAATGTGTAGAGGAGATCTGACCAGTATACACCAACACTGGGAACGTGGAGAAGAGACCTGACCAGTAGACACCAACACTGGGAACGTGGAGAAGAGACCTGACCAGTATACACCAACACTGAGAACATGGAGAAGAGACCTGACCAGTATACACCAACACTGGGAACGTGGAGAAGAGACCTGACCAGTATACACCAACACTGAGAACGTGGAGAAGAGACCTGACCAGTATACACCAACACTGGGAAAGAGGAGAAGAGACCTGACCAGTATACACCAACACTGGGAACGTGGAGAAGAGACCTGACCAGTATACACCAACACTGGGAAAGAGGAGAAGAGACCTGACCAGTATACACCAACACTGGGAACGTGGAGAAGAGACCTGACCAGTATACACCAACACTGGGAACGTGGAGAAGAGACCTGACCAGTATACACCAACACTGGGAACGTGGAGAAGAGACCTGACCAGTATACACCAACACTGGGAACGTGGAGAAGAGACCTGACCAGTATACACCAACACTGGGAACGTGTAGAAGAGACCTGACCAGTATACACCAACACTGGGAATGTGGAGAAGAGACCTGACCAGTATACACCAACACAGGGAATGTGGAGAAGAGACCTGACCAGTATACACCAACACTGGGAACGTGGAGAAGAGACCTGACCAGTATACACCAACACTGGGAACGTGGAGAAGAGACCTGACCAGTATACACCAACACTGGGAACGTGGAGAAGAGACCTGACCAGTATACACCAACACTGGGAACGTGGGGAAGAGACCTGACCAGTATACACCAACACTGGGAACGTGGAGAAGAGACCTGACCAGTATACACCAACACTGGGAACGTGGAGAAGAGACCTGACCAGTATACACCAACACTGGGAACGTGGAGAAGAGACCTGACCAGTATACACCAACACTGGGAACGTGGGGAAGAGACCTGACCAGTATACACCAACACTGGGAACGTGGAGAAGAGACCTGACCAGTATACACCAACACTGGGAACGTGGAGAAGAGACCTGACCAGTATACACCAACACTGGGAATGTGTAGAGGAGACCTGACCAGTATACACCAACACTGGGAACGTGGAGAAGAGACCTGACCAGTATACACCAACACTGGGAACATGGAGAAGAGACCTAACCAGTATACACCAACACTGGGAACATGGAGAAGAGACCTGACCAGTATACACCAACACTGGGAACGTGGAGAAGAGACCTGACCAGTATACACCAACACTAGGAATGTGTAGAAGAGACCTGACCAGTATACACCAACACTGGGAACGCGGAGAAGAGACCTGACCAGTATACACCAACACTGGGAACATGGAGAAGAGACCTGACCAGTATACTCCAATACTGGGAACATGGAGAAGAGACCTGACCAGTATACACCAACACTGGGAATGTGTAGAGGAGACCTGACCAGTATACACCAACACTGGGAACGTGGAGAAGAGACCTGACCAGTATACACCAACACTGGGAACGTGTAGAGGAGACCTGTCCAGTATACACCAACACTGGGAACGTGGAGAACAGACCTGACCAATATACACCAACACTGGGAATGTGGAGAAGAGACCTGACCAGTATATACCAACACTGGGAACGTGGAGAAGAGACCTGACCAGTATACACCAACACTGGGAACGTGGAGAAGAGACCTGACCAGTATACACCAACAGTGGGAACGTGGAGAAGAGACCTGACCAGTATATACCAACACTGGGAACGTGGAGAAGAGACCTGACCAGTATACACCAACACTGGGAACGTGGAGAAGAGACCTGACCAGTATACACCAACACTGGGAACCTGGAGAAGAGACCTGACCAGTATACACCAACACTGGGAACGTGGAGAAGAGACCTGACCAGTATACACCAACACTGGGAACGTGTAGAAGAGACCTGACCAGTATACACCAACACTGGGAACGTGGAGAAGAGACCTGACCAGTATACACCAACACTGGGAACGTGGAGAAGAGACCTGACCAGTATACACCAACACTGGGAATGTGGAGAAGAGGCCTGATCAGTATACACCAACACTGGGAACGTGGAGAAGAGACCTGACCCCAGTATACACCAACACTGGGAACGTGGAGAAGAGACCTGACCAGTATACACCAACACTGGGAACATGGAGAAGAGACCTGACCAGTATACACCAACACTGGGAACATGGAGAAGAGACCTGACCAGTATACACCAACACTGGGAACATGGAGAAGAGACCTGACCAGTATACACCAACACTGGGAACATGGAGAAGAGACCTGACCAGTATACACCAACACTGGGAATGTGGAGAAGAGACCTGACCAGTATACACCAACACTGGGAACGTGGAGAAGAGACCTGACCAGTATACACCAACACTGGGAACATGGAGAAGAGACCTGACCAGTATACACCAACACTGGGAACGTGGAGAAGAGACCTGACCAGTATACACCAACACTGGGAACGTGGAGAAGAGACCTGACCAGTATACACCAACACTGGGAACGTGGAGAAGAGACCTGACCAGTATACACCAACACTGGGAACGTGGAGAAGAGACCTGACCAGTATACACCAACACTGGGAACATGGAGAAGAGACCTGACCAGTATACACCAACACTGGGAACATGGAGAAGAGACCTGACCAGTATACACCAACACTGGGAATGTGGAGAAGAGACCTGACCAGTATACACCAACACTGGGAACGTGGAGAAGAGACCTGACCAGTATACACCAACACTGGGAACATGGAGAAGAGACCTGACCAGTATACACCAACACTGGGAACGTGGAGAAGAGACCTGACCAGTATACACCAACACTGGGAACGTGGAGAAGAGACCGGGGAGCAGATTTCGGTGGAGACATGCTGGAATCTGATGGAGAGTCCAGAAAGGATTCAGGAGAGGTGAAAGCTAAAGGAGGATTTACAGAATAATAAAGATCAGGGAGGCAGAGTGTTGACTTGTTCTCCGGGTTCTTCTTGCATTAATAGGTGGAGTCCTTCCATAGCCGCAGTCGGAGGGGTTGATTACTTCCTATTTAATAGTTAATGTGGCTGAATCTAGATGTGATTTTTCTCTTTTCTAGAGCTGCACTGACAGATGCATCAGCGATGGGAGACTTTCAAGAAGAAATGAACTGTGAAATGATCCCGGTCGTACGAAAAACACAAAATGTCCTTCAACGTTCTGCTGAAGCGAGCGGGATTATTCAGCCGCCTGGTATAAAAGGGTATTAATGGTACTTAATAAACGTTAATCAGAAAAAACATATAATGTGAGCAGTAGAAAATGTCACCAGACGTCCCCGTGATGAGATACAAATGTAATATTCCCAATTTGTAATCCCTGGAGGCTCCTGTGTCGTCCTAAACATACAATTTACTACTAAATGCCCTCCAGACGGCAGAAGAAGAGGGGGAGGGGAGGGATAGTTACCGTAATATTGTAACTAAATACGACACGCTGCATTACACAGTATAAACCCGTCACGTGGCGCCGGGAATCTGCTCAGTCACCCATCCGGTAAATGTCCTGCTGTATGGTCCATGGCCCTATGACAACTCCGATGGCCCCTGTGTGCAGCTAATACAGTTGTATGGACTCTATTTGCATACATTATAAGGCTCAGCAACCTTTGGTACTGCATATATTGTAGAACTACAACTCCCAGCATTCCCTTTGAGTCACAGGGTGTTGTAGACTCCCATTAGTTGGAGCGCTGCAGATTACTGATCATTATCATCTACAGATACATGATAATGCTACTATACAGTGTGTCCACCCATATCCTGTCCACCGCCATTAGCTTGAGAACGGCGGCAGCTATAGGCATAGAAGTGGTGTCTAGGTATAGTAAAGTAGCCATGCACTACGCAATGAAACCACCTATAGCGCCACCTGGTGGAAAACAACGGAGTTAGCATTTTTATCTCGAAAACAGAACGAGATAGAGAAAAAAAGTGAATTAAAAAATTGTAGGGCATCATCAATTCAATACAAATCGACACCTTGCATACAGAAATGCTAGGATATAAAACCCATGACCCCACCAAAACATTGAATGCTGGTCACGCATATGGCGCTCATTAGTGGCCCCCGTCAGCTGCAATGCACATCTGGGCTCTGCACAGCATACTGTATCTTGCTGCACGTTGTGCAATATGGTAGGTGACACGTTTGCACAAGCATCTGTGATACGTGGTCGTAGGTCCTGCAATGTTGGTGGAGGGGTCGCATACACCTGCTGTTTGATGTGACCTCACAGAAAGAAGTACAATGGGGTCAGGTCAGATGAGCGTGGAGGCCACTCTATGCAGCCACCATACCCAATGACTTGTAGGAAGGTCTCCATGAGGTATCACTTCACGTCCGCAGCCTTGTGAGTTTTACACGTTCTAATCATAGCATTTCTGTATGCAAGGTGTCGATTCGTATTGAATTGATGATGCCCTACAACTTTGTAATTCACTTTTTTTCTCTATCTCGTTCCCTTTTCGAGATAAAAATCCTAACTTTGTTGTTTTCCACCAGGTGGCGCTATAGGTGGTTTCATTGTGTAGCGCATGGCTATTTTACTATACCTAGACACCACATCTATGCCTATAGCTGCCGCCGTTCTCAAGTAACTGGCGGTGGACAGGATATGGGTGGACACACTATATAGAAAAGTTATAGAAGAAGGAGAATACAGAACTTTCCAGACCATAAGATGACGGGAAAATCCCTGCAGTTCTATGAGAAGCCTTAAAAGATTGTTCAGGATTAGTATAACATGGCTACAGTCTTTCAAAAACAGCGCCACTCCTGGGCACAGGTTGTGCATGGTACTGCAGTTCAGACACATACACTTCAATGGGGAACCTGTAGACAGGGGTGGTGCTGCTCCTGAAAGAAGGCAGTCATGTTTTACTAATCATGTACATTGCCTTTATGAAGGGGAATTCTGGAAAAGATACAGAAATACGGAATTCTGACACTTTCTAAAAGGCTTTGGGGCCAATTTACAGATCAGTTTGCTCCAGAATTCTTGAGTAAAAATGTTTAAAATCTTGCAATTTTTTTCTGCAACCTTTATTTTTTTGTTTGTGACTGCTACAAAATAATAAACATTTATTTGGAGCAAAATAGTAACAATGCAGTGACCTGACAATAATCTGCATAACTAATCATGTACTAAATAGCTGCAAGCCACATTTATGTATGAGATAGCCAAGATGATTGTCTATAAAATGAAGGTCAAAGCTATAGTGGATAGTGAGATATGGAGGGTGAAAGGCAAAAGTTCAAATCATTGTTACCCTTTTGCTTGCCAGTGTATAACAAAAAACTGTCAACAGATTCCCTTTAAGAGATGCGTGTTATTCCAGTGAACCTTCATATAAAACGCCAGTCTTGATGATGATGAATACTCACTATTTCCAAGACCTCAGCTTGCTGTCATGGAGTGAAATCATTCTTGGCCTTCTTACCATTCAGCCCAGTTACGTTTATGCTGATTATTTGCTTTCAGCACCAAGTTTATTGCATAGACTGGATTTAATTAGAGGAAAATCCTCCGTGTTGGAACCGCACAGGTTTCCAGGTAAAACAAAGTAACAAGCAGAGATCTTAAAATAGTGACAAAATGAAAAACAAAGTGCACAAAAAAGTTTCTGAACTTTTAACATAACATCAGTTTGCTATAATGTATCAGTGATGGCGATTTGTGCTGCTGCAAAGTTTACACCTCTGAGAGTTTGTTACATTTGTTTCCTATAATCCAGTGTGATGTGAACAGTTTGGACTTCGCTGATACAACCCCTGGCAAAAATTATGGACTCACCTGGGTCTGAGGATGTTCATTCAGTTGTTTACTTTAGTTTTGTGCCATCTGTGATCTGCTAAAGTCATTTCAAATGTCAACTTTCTGGCTTTAAGAAACACTAACAAAAAAATCCTGAAAACATAATGTGCAGCAAGTAACGGTAACTTTTCAAGAGCAAACAGTGGTAAAAATTATGGAATCACTCAATTATGAGGAAAAAAATATGGAATCACCGTGTAAATTTTCATTCCCAAAACTAGCACCTCAAATAAGATCTGCTCGTCAGTCTGTATCTAAAAAGGAGTGATCACACCTTGGAGAGCTGTTGCACCAAGTGGACTGACATGAATCATGGTTCCAACATGTCAATTGAAACAAAGGAGAGGATTATCAAACTCTTAAAAGAGGGTAAATCATCATGCAATGTTGCAAAAGATGTTGCTTGTTCACAGTCAGCTGTGTCTAAAATCTGGACCAAATACAAACAACATGGGAAGGTTGTTAAAGGCAAACATACTGGAAGACCAAAGGAAGACATCAAAGCGTCAAGACAGGAAACTTAAAGCAATAGGTCTCCAAAACAGGAAATGCACAACAAAACAAATGAGGAACGAATGGGAGGAAACTGGAGTCAATGTCTGTGACCAAACTGTAAGAAACCGCCTAAAGGAAATGGGATTTCCCATACAGAAAAGCTAAACAATAAAATGATGACTGCCTGAAGAGAACATGTATATTTCCACAGTCATTGATAATATGGGGCTGCATGTCAGGTAAAGGCACTGGGGAGATGGCTGTCATTACATCTTCAATAAATGCCCAAGTATACATTGAAATTTTGGACACCCATCAATTGAAAGGATGTTTGGGGATGATGAATGATCAAGGAATGATCAAGATGATAATGCATCCTGCCATACAGCAAAAACTGTGAAAACATTCCTTGAAAAGAAGACACATAAGGTCAATGACATGGCCTGCAAATAGTCCAGATCTCAATCCAATTGAAAATCTTTGGTGGACGTTGAAGAAAATGGTCCATGACAAGGCTCCAACCTGCAAGGCTGATCTGGCAACAGCAATCGGAGAAAGTTGGAGCCAGATTGATGAACAGTACTGTTTGTCACTCATTAAGTCCATGCCTCAGAGACTGCGAGCTGTTATAAAAGCCAGAAGTGGTGCAACAAAATACTAGTGATTTATTCTTTTGTTTTTTCATGATTCCATAATTATTTCCTCATAATTGAGTGATTCCATGATTTTCCCCCTGTTTGGTCTTTAAAAGTAACCGTTACTGGCAGCACAATATGTTTTCATGATTTTTTTTAGCGTTTCTTAAAGCCAGAAAGTTGCCATTTGCAATGACTTTAGTTTTGTGCTGTCTGTGATCGGCTTTTATTATACAAAAGTAAACAATTGAATGAACATCCTCAGAGCCAGGGGAGGCCAGAATTTTTGCCAGGGGGTTGTACTATGTAACAAAATATCATGATGGTAAAAAGGGATCTCCAACCTGTATCTCTCCGGTCACCGCAAAACTACAACTCCCAGCATCTGCACGATCTACAGATGGACGGTCACAGGTTAGAGAGCAATAGTGTAGACTGATACATTGTAGCAAAGAATGGAGAAACATTAAGTCTATAAGAACAATAAGGTTTTCATTCCTTGACAGCAAGAAGAGATCTGGAGGAGTATGTGTGACTTGTTACAGTTCTGTCCATCTGTGATCAGCAGAACTTGCCATTCAGATAGGGACAAAATGTGCGCAGGAATACCGCTGTGCGCTGACATTCGGAGAACAGACTGTGCGCCGGGAAGACGCGGCCTCTAATGTCTCCTCCTAAACTATTTTCGGAGCTCGGTGGTAGTTGCCAAGAGACGGCTCCATGTTTAAATAATGCCGAGAACATAAAAGATGCAGAGCGCAGACATGGCATGGAGAAAAGATTTCTTATAATATCAATACACGGCCGCCGATTCTGCCGCCAGACGTGATGGATGTGACAGGCGCGGCTGCCAGGAGCGCTGAGGATTCACTGCGCTGAGGTTACGCCAGGTGGAAGGAGGGAAGGGACGGAGCCGGCGAAACAACATGGACAGCAGATTCTGCTAAGAAAGTGCAATCTCTTAAAGGGAACCGGTCACTTCAGCTGATTTTTTTCAGAATAAGATGTGATGTGAATACGAGGAGTAAGGCTCTGTGCGCACTAGAAAAGTGATTTTTCTCAAGAAAATTTCTTGAGAAACTTCTGGGAGTTGAAGATTTCCGCACCTGCGGAAAAATCCGCGGGAAAAACGCATGCGGATTTACCGCAGGTTGGTCCCTGCGGTTTTGCAATAAATAATATAGATAATCGATAGACAGATAATGGATAGAGTGAAAGATGGCTAGAAGAATAGATAGATAGGCCTGTTTCACACGTCAGTGATTCTGGTACGTTTGTGCTTTTTTTTTTTAAACGTACCAGAATCACTGACATACGCAGCCCCATTATAATGAATGGGTCTGCTCACACGTCAGTGATTTTTCACTGCACGTGTCTCCGTGCGGCGTACCCGCGTGTGCATGATTGCCGCACGGAGACATGTCCATTTTTTTCTGGCACCACTGATGTCCCACGGACCACGCAGTGGTGTGGTCCATGAAACACGTGCCAGAAAAAAACGTGCTTTTAAAATAAAAAACATTTTTACTCACCCGGCGTCCAGCGATGTCCTCTGCAGCCCGTGCAGCTTGCTGCTTCTGAGCCGGCTCATTACTGTCGCGCATATTCATGATGCACGACACAGCCGACCCGGAAGCAGCTGCTGCGGGGGTCAGCGCCGGCCGGATGCTGCACCGCGGGAGCGATCAGCACCATGGAGAGCGGGAGCGCGCACAGGTGAGTTGATTTCTAAGTGCAATCACGGGCCACGGAGAACGGAGCCCGGATTGCACTTAGACAACCCACGTGTGCCGTAATTCACGGCACACGCAGGGACATGTGCGTGTTTTACACGCCAGTGAAAAACGTCTGTGTTTTTCACTGACGTGTGAAACGGGCCATAGATAGATAGATGAGAAAGACCTATATAATGTCCCACCTCCCTGCATTTTCTAAGCTGGCACCCTTTAGTGACTTTCATGTGGCACTAAAGGGTGCTTAGCCTTGTATTTAGCCATAAAATAAATAAATAATTAAAAAAAAAACGACGTGAGGTCCCCCCATCTTTTGTAGCCAGCTAGGGTAAAGCAGACGGCTGCAGCCTGCAGACCACAGCTGACAGCTTCACCTTAGCTGGTAATCCAAAATAGAGGGCACCCCACGCTGTTATTTTACATTAAATTAATAATTTAAAACAAAAAACGTGGGGTCCCCCCCAAATTGGATCACCAGCCAAGGTAAAGCGGACAGCTGGGGTCTGATATTCTTAGACTAGGGAGGTCCACTGTTATTGGACACGCCCCAGCCTAAAAATAGCAGGCCGCAGCCGCCCCAGAAGTGGCGCATCCATTAGACGTGCCAATCCTGGCGCTTCGCCCCAGCTCATCCCGCGCCCTGGTGCGTTGGCAAACGAGGTAATATATGGGGTTGATGCCAGATGTGTAATGTCACCTGGCATCAAGCCCTGGGGTTAGTGAGGTCAGGCGTCTATCAGATACCCGACATCACCAACCCAGTCAGTAAGAAATAAAAAATAGACAACAAAAAAAGTTTTATTTGAAAAAAACACTCCCCAAAACATTCCCTCTTTAACCAATTTATTGAAAAGAGCACAATCAATTCCACGTCCGGCGTAATCCAATAAGGGGGGGGGGGGACGGTGATCCATACCATAGTCAATGTCCCAGTCAATGAAGAACAGAATGTTCCCCATTGGCTGGGAGAGCAATGCAGTGACCTGAGCTAACATCAATAGGTCAGCTCAGGTCACTGCAGGGGATGACGAGCGCTGCCATCAGGAGCATAGATGAGATCATTACTTTCTGTGATCATCTCCTGTACTGCTGACGTCAGCGCTGTCACTGACTTCTATGCCCGCCGCGTTGTCAGAAGTATCGCGAGAGCCCGTGACATCACCGCTAGTGACAGTCTCGGGCCGCTCGCGAGACGGGCATAGACAGCAGTGACCGCGGTGACGTCAGGAGGCAGGAGATCGTCACAGCAGGTAATGATCTCACCTCCTGACAGCAGCGATCGTCATCCCCGCGGCTCCCAGCACTGCAGGGTGTCAGTGTCTGCCTGCGCTGCCGCGTGACAAGCTGCTGACACTGCGGGCAGACACCGACACCCTGCAGTGCTGGCAGCCGCGAGGTTGGAGCGGGACACAGACTGCACGGGCACCTGGAGGTCACACGGAAGCGCTTCTGTGTGGCGTCCAGGGAGTGCGACGTCTGTGTTTACTCTGCTCCGCTTCCTCTTCCTGGCATAATAACATCGCTTCCTGCAAAACTGCAGGCAGCGATGAGCATTACTGCAGGTAAATCGCGGCTATACCGGGGGTATACTGCACATCATCTGCTACCTGCGGTATACCCCCGGAACTTCGCGATTACATTGCAGTGAATGGAGTGAAATTCCGGGGGTATACTGCAGCTACCTGCGGAAAATAATGGACATGCTCATTTTCTCAAGAAAGTTTCTCGAGAAAATTTTCTCAAGGAAATTTCTTGAGAAAAATCCGCACAGTGCGCACAACTATTTTTTTTTTTCTCATAGGATTTGCTGGGAAATGTCTGCACAAAGATTGCAGACATTTCTCAAGAAATTTCCGCAGCAAATCCGCGGGCAAAACGGCCTAGTGCGCACAGAGCCTAACACTGTCTCTGACTTCATTTGTCCCTCTGCAGACTCCATCTGTAATTATCAGTTGTCTCTGAGCTGGTGGGTGCAGACTTTCTGCACCGTACACAGCTCACGTGTGTGTGCTGTTTATAGGGCAACCAGTCTGCACCCACCAGCTCAGAGGCAACTGATAATTACAAATGCGCACACACACACACACACACACACACACACACACACACGGGATTCCTATTCCCATGTCTGTGTAGCTGCATGGAGGACATTATACAGCAGTACTGGGCAGTATACCTGTGAATCCAGCTGTGAAGTGAGATAAAACACTTACTAAGGCTACTTTCACACATCCGGTTTGAGCTGTGCGGCTCAATCCGACTGTGAAACGTATGCAACGGATGCGGCGAAAACACCGCATCCTTTCCATAAGTTTTTACATGCGGCCCGTCCGTTTTTTTTTCCGGTTGCGGCATGCTACTGAGCATGCGCAGTGGAAGAAACCGCATGCGGCGGCCGGATGCGGTTTTTTCCGCATCGCGCCGCATCCGGCGTCCATAGGCATGCATTGAAAAATGTGCCGCAGCGGCCGGATGCGGCGCGATGCGTTTTTTTTGCCGGAGCAAAAAACGTGCCAGGAAACGTTCCATCCGGCCGCGGCATCGGCTAAATCTGCCGCATGTGGCGAAAACCGGACCGAATACAAGCGCATGCGGCACAATACGGCACTAATGTAAGTCTATGCAAAAAAACCCGCAACCGGCGGCAAAAAAAAACGGTTGCGGTTTTTCTGCAGAGCGCCGTATTGTGCCGCAGAGCAAAAACCGGATGTGTGAAAGTAGCCTTAGAAGCCGCAGCACATTTGTCTGTATTTCCCGCATTCAAATCTCCACTTTTACCTTTAAACCCCTCCCTAAAGACAGACAATCCAGCACTAGAGTGAGATAAAACACTTACTAAAAAGCCTCAGCAGATCTGTCTGTATCTTCCCCATTCTAATCTCCACTTTTACCTTTAGGGTAAGTTCACACAGTGCGTTTTTCGCGGCGTTTTTGCACGTTTTTCGGTCTCAAAACTGCATGACTTTGCTTCCCCAGCAAAGTCTATGAGTTTTCATTTTTGCTGTCCGCACACAACTTTTTTTTTTAAGCTGCGTTTTTGAGCTTTAAAAAAAAAAAAAAAAAAAATGGACATGTCAATTCTTTCCTGCGTTTTTCTGCGTTTTCCCCCCATGCAATGCATTGGAAAAACGCAGAAAAACGCAGAGATCAGAAACGCAGCAAAAAACGCACCAAATCGCGGTAAAAACGCATGAGTTTTTTGTCGCGTTTTTTTGCCGCGGGTGCGTTTGTGCGTTTTTAGCGGCTAAAAACGCACAAAAACGCAGCGTCAAAAAAACGCAGCGTGTGCACATAGCCTTAAACGCCTCCCTAAAGACAGACAATCCAGCACTAGAGTGAGATAAAACACTTACTAAAAAGCCGCAGCAGATCTGTTTGCATCTCCCCCTAAAGAGAGGTATCTGAGCTATCAGTGAGATGTCAGTCCGTCTTGTCTTCAGCATAGTGGATTATAGCTTTATTTCAAAATGAATGCGTTCGGAAGGAAGAGGGAGGAGAAGAAGCGGCTCATAAGTGGAGAAAGTAGATTCCACTGAATCGGTCACTGATACATTTCCTTTTTTTATAATCTGTTTTTAGTTTCATTGATGGCCTAATACTCTATCCGTCCGTCATGCTTTACACTGCAGGTGTATTTGCTTCATTTGTCTCTGCTGTATGAGCATAAATTGAACATGAAGTCACTGCAACGAGAGCGGATTATACTACAGAAAGGGATAAAACTATTTAAAGGGGAGGAGCCTCGTTAAGGGGAACAAACCTGAAGAGCAACAAGTGGAACTGCGCAGCTGACCAACGACATTATCAGGCAGCAATGATTTCTCTAGAATAAGGCTAAATCTTATAAAAGGTATTTCCCATTAGACTGTGCCTATGACATATCCAAGGATGGGTTATTACTCTATCGTCCTCCATGCTTTACACTGCAGGTCTGCTTGTTTAAATTGACTCATGTGTAGGAGGAGCGCAAAGTCAACATGAAGTCAAGGCAAGTAGTAGAGTGGAATATACTATAGAAAGGGATAAAATGATTTAAAGGGGAAGAGCCTTGTTAAGGGGAACAGACCAGGAGAGCAACAAGTGGAACTGCGCAGCTGACCAACGACATTATCAGGCAGCAATGATTTCTCTGGAATAAGGCTAAATCTTATAAAAGGTATTTCCCATTAGACTGTGCCTAGGACATATGCAATGATGGGTTAGTACTCTATCCATCCTCCATGCTTTACACTGCAGGTCCGCTTGCTTAATTTAGAATCACAGGCTCAACACATGAAGTGACTGTAAGAAGAGCTGATTATACAGAAAGGGAAGGTTATACATGGCTACTAGACAAAGGGTGAAGCCTCATTAAGTGGACGGGTCTGGAGAGCAGCTAAGTGGTACTGCGCAGCTGACCAACGACATTATTGGGCAGCAATGATTTTCCTCCTTTAAAAGGATGAATCTTATAATAACCCTGTATTAAATATTTCGACTCTGGACCTTTGAATGTAACTGAAGCATGAAAGTTTGTGCATATTTAGTGTAGCAGAGTGGAAGGAGTGTGACAGTGTGCAGCCGCAGAGATTAGCGGCATCTGCGAGGGATGCGATTACCGCGTGCCCACATCACAAGTGTATGGACGGAGTCAGATCAAGTGAAGCGGATCCACATGTACATCCAATTATATCTGTATTCACAGACATTACCCGGCTCACCCACAAGGAAAACCACTCGGAGCAGCGATACGCTCCTGGATTTTATTATCAGGCTGTTTTGCCTGCCGCGCCGACAGAAAGAACAACTGATTGAGGCGGCGCAAATGTCTGTTATTACGCCGGCTGCGAGCGCGTCAAAAGGTTTTCTTTAGCAGCGACTGCAGATAGAAAATGACAACTCGAGATCCTGTAGGACAAATAGTGCAAAAATGGTGAAATAAAAGAAAGATGCAAGAAAAAAAAAAATACAGAGCAGCAATCTCATGCAACTAGAAAATGGAGAAATATAGCAAAAACATGCAGAAATGTTCACTGACAGCAAGCACAGGTATAAAGGAGGCGGAAACCAGCCTCCATTCATATCCAGAGCTGCAATCTAAATTCTGGGTTTTTTTTCTCTTTGCTGTTAGACTGAAGGAACCAGTTTGGTGCCGTATCCCCCTGACGCTTCGGGGTCTGTACGGAGCCTTGCTGCAATTTTTGCAGGTACACGTAGGATATTATAGCCTCCCAAAATGCATTGTGACGGAAAGCAGCATATTGTACAACCGCGGGTAAGCTGGGAGTGTTTGCATCTATCAGGGCAGCTCTAACCGGCACCGACAAAGCAGCAGCTTGAATGCAGCTCTGGAGGTAGCTAACCAGATTAAATGGGAATCTATGCAGGATACAAATGTGGAAAACGCCTTATAGATGCATTTTACAACCGCCCCATATCACGCTCAGTTTAGGAAGCTGAGATATAGGGGGCTGTTTGCAGAGATGCTGCTCTGTACAACGACCTGGATTCATCCAAAGCAAATCGACAAACAAAAAATTACAATTAAGCACTGCTGGCCCTTTAATAAAAATGAATTGCAAAAAAATCCATTGTGTTCCCGTGCAGCAGCAGGAGGAGGGCGGCGCCTCATACTAATATTCGGGAGTACTGCCCATGGATACAATTAATTGGAAATCACTGACACTTAGCCACTGAGCGGAGACGGCCGGAGCCTCCTGGGTGCTACATGAGTCAAGGTGCCAGGGCCACCTAGTCTGTACAGGTAAGATCGAGACTGGCGCTTTAATATTGGATGTCAAGACTGCAGGAACAAAGCGTGGCAGCGTCACAATGTGCAAGAGAACAGGAGACCAGCTATTATGCTGCACGACCGGTAAAAAGGAAAACGGTTACCGAGCGCATCAGCTGCATAGACGTACATAAAGCTGCACGCTTTTGTCAGGACAGCGATGGCCGGTCAAGGCAGTGCGATGCGATCCTTGTATGATGGCCGATCCGGGCAGTGCGATGCGATCCTTGTATGACAGCCGGTCCGGGTAGTGCGATGCGATCCTTGTATGATGGCCGGTCCGGGCAGTGCGATGCGATCCTTGTATGACGGCCGGTCCGGGCAGTGCGATGCGATCCTTGTATGACAGCCGGTCTGGGCAGTGCGATGCGATCCTTGTATGACGGCCAGTCCGGGCAGTGCGATGCGATCCTTGTATGACGGCCGGTCCGGGCAGTGCGATGCGATCCTTGCACGACGGCCGGTCCGGGAAGTGCCATGCGATCCTTGTATGACGACCGGTCCGGGCAGTGCGATGCGATCCTTGTATGACGGCCGGTCCGGGCAGTGCGATGCGATCCTTGCATGACGGCCGGTCCGGGAAGTGCGATGCGATCCTTGTATAACGGCCGGTCCGGGCAGTGCGATGCGATCCTTGCGTGACGGCCGATCTGAGAAGTGCGATGCGATTCTATCCTTGAGCAACGGCCAATCCGGGTAGTGCAATGCGATCCTTGCATGACGGCCGGTCCGGGAAGTGCCATGCGATCCTTGTATGACGACCGGTCCGGGCAGTGCGATGCGATCCTTGTATGACGACCGGTCCGGGCAGTGCGATGCGATCCTTGTATGACGGCCAGTCCGGGCAGTGCGATGCGATCCTTGTATGACGGCCGGTCCGGGCAGTGCGATGCGATCCTTGCATGACGGCCGGTCCGGGCAGTGCGATGCGATCCTTGTATGACGGCCAGTCCGGGCAGTGCGATGCGATCCTTGTATGACAGCCAGTCCGGGCAGTGCGATGCGATCCTTGCATGACGGCCGGTCCGGGAAGTGCGATGCGTTCCTTGTATGACGACCGGTCCGGGCAGTGCGATGCGATCCTTGTATAACGGCCGGTCCGGGCAGTGCGATGCGATCCTTGCGCGACGGCCGGTCCAGGCAGTGCAATGTGATCCTTGCGTGACGGCCGATCTGAGAAGTGCGATGCGATTCTATCCTTGAGCAACGGCCAATCCGGGTAGTGCAATGCAATCCTTGCGCGACGGCCAATCCAGGCAGTGCGATGCGATCCTTGTGCGACGGCCGGTCCGGGCAGTGCAATGCGATCCTTGTGCAACGGCCAGTCCGGTTAGTGCAATGCGATCCTTGCTTGACGACCGATCCGAGAAGTGCGATGCGATCCTATCCTTGCGCAACGGCCAATCCGGGTAGTGCAATTCGATCCTTGCGCGATGGCCAATCCAGGCAGTGCGATGCGATCCTTGTGCGACGGCTGGTCCAGGCAGTGCAATGCGATCCTTGTGCGACGACCGATCCAGGCATTGCAATGCGATCCTTGCGTGACGGCCGATCCGAGAAGTGCGATGCGATCCTATCATTGCGCAACAGCCAATCCGGGTAGTGCAATGCGATCCTTGCGCGATGGCCAATCCAGGCAGTGCGATGCGATCCTTGTGCGACAGCCGGTCCGGGCAGTGCAATGCGATCCTTGCGTGACGGCCGGTCTGGGCAGTGCAATGCGATGCGATGCGATCCTTGCGCGACGGCCGGTAGGGGCAGTGCGATGAGATCCTTGCGCGACGGCCAGTCCGGGCAGCGCGATGCGATCCATTCTTTTTGCGACAGCTGGTCCGGGCAGCGCGATGTGATCATTGCGTGATGGCTGGTCCGGGCAGTGCAATGCGATCCTTGTGCGACAGCCAGTCTGGGAAGTGCGATGCGATCCTTCTGCGATGGCCGGTCTGAGCAGTGTGATGCGATGCAATCCTTGTGTGAGACACATGTAAGAGTGACTCCAGTCTAATAATGGCCCAGACAAAATAATCTCATTATACCCTGAAGGAGGTCAAAGGGAAAGTGTCAGCAGAAAACAACTTTGTTTCAATCAGAATTTTACTTTAAATGTTTGTTTTATTGTTTTTGTTTTGTTTTTAGCAACAATTACAATGCCTGAGAACACCTCTATATACAGTAGGTAAAACAGGATCCAATATTCACAATAGATGATGTCACAGCACACCTCCTCCTGTACAATGACTGATCTCACACCTCTATATACAGTAGGTAAAACAGGATCCAATATTCACAATAGATGGTGTCACAGCTCACCTCCTCCTCCTGTACAACGACTGATCTCACACCTCTATATACAGTAGATAACACAGGATCCACCATTCACAATAAGCAATGTCACAGCTCACCTCCTTCTATACAAGTTGGTCTATTACTGCTATATGAACAGGTAGTTGGAGTCTAGTATTAGGTTTAATAGTCCGTGGATAAAATACAAGAGTTTTTTTAATACAGAAAGTAAATGAAATAAAAAAGAACATCAAACATTTAAGAAAAAGATATATTTAACATAAAACCTGATGAAAACAATAGACATTTTCTGATGACACATTCCCTTTAAGAATGTCTTTTATTTAAATAAAAAAATATTATTATTATTATTATTATTTTATTAATAATAATAATAATAATAATAATGATGATGATGATGATGATGAAAAAACAACGTGTGTTATCCCACCGGTCAGCATTTAGACTTAGCAGGATTTTGGGAATTTACAATTGCTTTTAAAATATGTAATAACTTTCCTAATTTATTTTACATTTTTGTGTCCATACGGATGTGTAAAGCCAAGAGCCAAAAGAGGGTACGGGGATAATGAAGAGGCGCTGCATTGGATTTGGCTGCGGAGTCAAAACCCCATATCTGATAGCCCCTCGGACATTCATAAGCAGTTGATCAGTTCTCATTAGCGCCCCCTATCTGGGTTAGGAAGAACCCCAGCACAGTTCCGGGTTCATTCCATTGCACTAACCTTTGGGATGAGTCTGTCTAGATGCTCCGCTCGGTTCTCGTGTGATGGATGGGTGGAGAGCCACTGGGGGATGCGGGGCTGCCCCCCCAGGGTATCGACGAGTTCCATCTGTTTCCAAAAGACAGAGCTGGCTCTCACATCGGTGCACGCCTGGGGGTATAAAGAACGGGATTATCACATTATATCCAGCCACACAGAAAAATAGAAGAAGAGCTCTGCAGCTAAATAAAAGAAGAGCAGCTCTCCAGCTAAATAGAAACAAAAACAGCTCTGCAGCTAAATAGCAAAAGAGCAGCTCTGCAGCTAAATAGAAGAAGAGCAGCTCTGAAGCTAAATAGAAGAAGAGCAGCTCTGCAGCTAAATAGAAAAAAAACAGCTCTGCAGCAAAATAAAAGAGGAGCTCTGCAGCTAAATAGCAAAAGAGCAGCTCTGCAGCTAAATAGAAGAAGAGCAGCTCTGCAGCTAATTAGAAAAAAAACAGCTCTGCAGCAAAATAGAAGAGCAGCTCTGCAGCTAAATAGAAGAAGAGCAGCTCTGCAGCAAAATAGAAGAAGAGCTCTGCAGCAAAATAGAAGAAGAGCAGCTCTGCAGCTAAATAGAAGAAGAGCAGCTCTGCAGCTAATTAGAAAAAAAACAGCTCTGCAGCAAAATAGAAGAGGAGCTCTGCAGCTAAATAGCAAAAGAGCAGCTCTGCAGCTAAATAGAAGAAGAGCAGCTCTGCAGCTAATTAGGAAAAAAAACAGCTCTGCAGCAAAATAGAAGAGCAGCTCTGCAGCTAAATAGCAAAAGAGCAGCTCTGCAGCAAAATAGAAGAAGAGCTCTGCAGCAAAATAGAAGAAGGGCTCTGCAGCTAAATAGCAAAAGAGCAGCTCTGCAGCTAAATAGAAGAAGAGCAGCTCTGCAGCTAAATAGAAAAAAAAACAGCTCTGCAGCAAAATAGAAGAGCAGCTCTGCAGCTAAATAGCAAAAGAGCAGCTCTGCAGCAAAATAGAAGAAGAGCTCTGCAGCTAAATAGAAGAAGAGCTCTGCAGCTAAATAAAAGAAGAGGAGCTCTGCAGCTAAATAGAAGAAGAGCTCTGCAGCTAAATAGAAGAAGAGGAGCGCTGCAGCTAAATAGAAGAAGAGCAGCTCTACAGCAAAATAGAAGAGGAGCTCTGCAGCAAAATAGAAGAAGAGCAGCTCTGCAGCTAAATAGAAGAAGAGCAGCTCTGCAGCTAATTAGAAAAAAAAACAGCTCTGCAGCAAAATAGAAGAGGAGCTCTGCAGCTAAATAGCAAAAGAGCAGCTCTGCAGCTAAATAGAAGAGCAGCTCTGCAGCTAAATAGAAAAAAAACAGCTCTGCAGCAAAATAGAAGAGGAGCTCTGCAGCTAAATAGCAAAAGAGCAGCTCTGCAGCTAAATAGAAGAAGAGCAGCTCTGCAGCTAATTAGAAAAAAAAACAGCTCTGCAGCAAAATAGAAGAGCAGCTCTGCAGCTAAATAGCAAAAGAGCAGCTCTGTAGCAAAATAGAAGAAGAGCTCTGCAGCAAAATAGAAGAAGAGCTCTGCAGCTAAATAGCAAAAGAGCAGCTCTGCAGCTAAATAGAAGAGCAGCTCTGCAGCTAAATAGAAGAGCAGCTCTGCAGCTAAATAGAAAAAAAAACAGCTCTGCAGCAAAATAGAAGAGGAGCTCTGCAGCTAAATAGCAAAAGAGCAGCTCTACAGCTAAATAGAAGAGCAGCTCTGCAGATAATTAGAAAAAAAACAGCTCTGCAGCAAAATAGAAGAGCAGCTCTGCAGCTAAATAGCAAAAGAGCAGCTCTGCAGCAAAACAGAAGAAGAGCTCTGCAGCAAAATAGAAGAAGAGCTCTGCAGCTAAATAGCAAAAGAGCAGCTCTGCAGCTAAATAGAAAAAAAAACAGCTCTGCAGCCAAATAGAAGAGGAGCTCTGCAGCTAAATAGCAAAAGAGCAGCTCTACAGCTAAATAGAAGAGCAGCTCTGCAGATAATTAGAAAAAAAACAGCTCTGCAGCAAAATAGAAGAGCAGCTCTGCAGCTAAATAGCAAAAGAGCAGCTCTGCAGCAAAACAGAAGAAGAGCTCTGCAGCAAAATAGAAGAAGAGCTCTGCAGCTAAATAGCAAAAGAGCAGCTCTGCAGCTAAATAGAAAAAAAAACAGCTCTGCAGCAAAATAGAAGAGGAGCTCTGCAGCTAAATAGCAAAAGAGCAGCTCTACAGCTAAATAGAAGAGCAGCTCTGCAGATAATTAGAAAAAAAACAGCTCTGCAGCAAAATAGAAGAGCAGCTCTGCAGCTAAATAGCAAAGAAGGGAATTTTGTTACTTACCGTAAATTCCTTTTCTTCTAGCTCCAATTGGGAGACCCAGACGATTGGGTGTATAGCTACTGCCTCCGGAGGCCACACAAAGTATTACACTAAAAAGTGTAAGGCCCCTCCCCTTCTGGCTATACACCCCCCGTGGGATCACGGGCTGCTCAGTTTTAGTGCTAAAGCAAGAAGGAGGAAAGCCAATAACTGGTTTAAACAAATTCAATCCGAAGTAACATCGGAGAACTGAAACCGTTCAACATGAATAACATGTGTACCCGAACAAACCAAAAATCCCGACGGAAACAGGGCGGGTGCTGGGTCTCCCAATTGGAGCTAGAAGAAAAGGAATTTACGGTAAGTAACAAAATTCCCTTCTTCTTCGGCGCTCCATTGGGAGACCCAGACGATTGGGACGTCCAAAAGCAGTCCCTGGGTGGGTAAATTAATACCTCATGTTAGAGCTGCAAAACAGCCCTTCCCTACGAGGAGGCAACCGCCGCCTGCAGGACTCTTCTACCTAGGCTGGCATCCGCCTAAGCGTAGGTATGCACCTGATAATGCTTGGTGAAAGTGTGCAGACTCGACCAGGTAGCTGCCTGGCACACCTGCTGAGCCGTAGCCTGGTGCCGTAATGCCCAGGACGCACCCACGGCTCTGGTAGAATGGGCCTTCAGCCCAGATGGAACCGGAAGCCCAGCAGAACGGTAGGCTTCAAGAATTGGTTCCTTGATCCATCGAGCCAGGGTGGATTTGGAAGCCTGCGACTCTTTACGGTGACTAGCGACAAGCACAAAGAGAACATCCGAGCGGCGCAGGGGCGCCGTGCAGGAAATGTAGATTCTGAGTGCTCTCACCAGATCCAACAAATGCGAATCCATTTCATATCGATGAACTGGATGAGGCAAAAGGAAGGTAAGGAGATATCCTGATTGATATGAAAGGGCGATACCACCTTAGGGAGAAGTCCGGAATCGGGCGCAGCACTACCTTGTCTTGGTGAAACACCAGGAAGGGAGCTTTGGATGACAGCGCTGCTAGTTCGGACACTCTCCGAAGAGACGTGACCGCTACCAGAAAGGCCACTTTCTGTGAAAGTCGAGAAAGTGAAACATCCCTCAGAGGCTCGAAGGGCGGCTTCTGGAGAGCAACTAGTACCCTGTTCAGATCCCTTGGGTCTAACGGCCGTTTGTACAGAGGGACAATGTGACACACCCCCTGCAGGAACGTGTGTACCTGAGGAAGTTGTGCTAGGCGCTTCTGAAGAATACAGATAGCGCTGAGACTTGTCCTTTAAGGTAGCCGAGCGACAAACCTTTTTCCAAACCAGATTGTAGGAAGGAAGGAAAAGTAGGGAACGCAAATGGCCAGGGAGACACTCCCTGAGCAGAGCACTTAAGAGAAGAATATCTTCCACATCCTGTGGTAGATCTTGGCAGGCGTCGGTTTCCTAGCCTGTCTCATGGTGGCAATGACGTCTTGAGATAATCCTGAAGACGCTAGGATCCAGGACTCAATGGCCACACTGTCAGGTTCAGGGCCGTAGGATTCAGATGGAAAAAACGGCCCTTGGGACAGTAAGTCTGGCCGGTCTGGTAGTGCCCACGGTTGGCAGACCATGAGATGCCGCAGATCCGGGTACCACGACCTCCTCGGCCAGTCTGTGGCGACGAGGATGGCGCGGCGGCAAACGGACCTGATGTTGCGTAGCCCTCTGGGCAGCAGTGTCAGAGGGGGAAACACATAGGGAAGCTGGAACTGCGACCAATTCTGAACTAAGGCGTCTGCCGCCAGAGCTCTTTGATCGTGATACCGCGCCATGAAAATCGGAACCTTGTTGTTGTGCCGAGACGCTATTAGGTCGACGTCCGGCCTCCCCCAGCGTTGACAGATTTCCTGAAAACCGTCCGGGGGAAGAGACCATTCCCCTGCGTCCATACCCTGGCGACTGAGGAAGTCTGCTTCCCAGTTTCCTGCGCCTGGGACGTGAACTGCGGATATGGTGGAAGCTCTGTCTTCCACCCACATCAGAATCCGCCGGACTTCCTGGAAGGCTTGCCGACTGCGTGTTCCGCCTTGGTGGTAGATGTATGCCACCGCTGTGAAGTTGTCCGACTGAATTCGGATCTGTGTGCCTTCCAGCCATGGCTGGAAGGCTTGCAGGGCAAGATACACTGGTCTGATTTTCAGAACATTGATCTGAAGGGTGGACTCCTGCTGAGTCCACGTACCCTGAGCCCTGTGGTGGAGAAAAACTGCTCCCCACCCTGACAGACTCACGTCTGTCGTGACCACCACCCAGGATGGGGGTAGGATGGACTTTCCTTGACCATGAGGTGGGAAGAAGCCACCACTGAAGAGAGTCCTTGACCGTCTGAGAAAGGGAGACGTTCCTGTCTAGGGACGTCGACTTCCCGTCCCATTGGCGGAGAATGTCCTATTGAAGTGAACGCAGATGAAACTGCGCGAAAAGGACTGCCTCCATTGCTGCTACCATCTTCCCTAGGAAGTGCATGAGGCGTTTTAAGGGGTGTGAGTGCCTTGAAGGAGAGACTGCACCCCTGTCTGTAGTGAACGCTGTTTGTCCAGCGGAAGCTTCACTACCGCTGAGAGAGCAAGAACTCCCTGCCAAGATATGTCAGATGATTGGGTCGGTGTCAGATTCAACTTTGAAAAGTTGATGATCCACCCGAAACTCTGGAGAGTCTCCAGCGCAACGTTCAGGCTGTGTTGGCATGCCCCTTGAGAGGGTGCCTTGACAAGTAGATCGTCCCAGTAAGGGATCACAGAGTGACCCTGAGTGAAGATGCTCGTCTTCTATAACGAATCATAGAAAACGCTGGTGCTCTGGAGCAATCGGCACGTGGAGATAAGCATCCTGATGTCTAATGATGCTAGGAAATCTCCTTGAGACATTGAAGCAATGACGGAGCGGAGGGATTCCATCCGGAGCCGCCTGGTTTTCACGTGCTTGTTGAGCAGTTTTAGGTCCAGAACGGAACGGAAAGAGCCGTCCTTTTTTGGCACCACAAACAGAGTGGAGTAAAAACCGTGACCTTGTTCCTGGAACAGGGAGTACCACTCCTTCTGCCCTTAGGGAGCACCCTTGCAGAAGAGCATCGGCACGGTCGGGAGGTGGGGAAGTTCTGAAGAATCGAGCCGGAGGACGAGAAACTGAACTCTATCCTGTACCCGTGAGACAAATGTCTCTCACCCACCGGTCTTTGACCTGTGGCAGTCAAATGTCGCCAAAGGGGGAGAGTCTGCCACCGACCGAGGCTGCGGAGAGAGAAGGCTGAAAGTCATGAGGAAACCACCTTGGTAGCGGTTCCTCCGGCTACCATCTTTGGGCGTGATTGAGCCCGCCAGGAATCTGAGCCCCTCTGATCCATTTGAGTCCTTTTGGACGAGGAAAATTGGGACCTGCCCGCGCCTTGAAAGGACCGAAACGTCGACTGTCCCTTTCTCTGTTGGGGTTTGTTTGATCTGGGCTGGGGTAAGGAAGAGTCCTTACCCCTGGACTGTTTAATGATTTCATCCAATCGTTCACCAAACAGTCGGTCACCAGATAATGGCAAACTGGTTAAGCACTTTTTTGGAAGCAGAATCTGCCTTCCATTCGCTTAACCACAAGGCTCTGCGTAAACTTACGGAGCTGGCGGACGCCACTGACGTACGGCTCGTAGAGTCCAGGACAGCATTAATAGCGTAAGTCGCAAATGCAGGCATATGCGAGGTTAAGGACGCCACTTGCGGCACAGATGTACGTGTGACAGTGTCCACCTGCGCAAGACCAGCTGAAATAGCTTGGAGTGTCTATACGGCTGCGGATGTCGGAGCAAACGACGCGCCGATAGCTTCCTAGACAGATATCAACAGAGGTCCATCTGTCTGGCACTTTCACGTGAAGTCCCATCTTCCACTGCAACTATGGATCTAGCCGCAAGCCTGGAGATTGGGGGATCCACCTTTGGACACTGGGTCCAGTACTTGACCACGTCAGGGGGAAAGAGATAACGTGTGTCCTTAAGACGTTTGGAGAAACGCTTGTCTGGATAAACATGGTGTTTCTAGACTGCTTCTCTGAAGTCAGAGTGGCCCAAAAACGTACTCAATTTACGCCTGGGATACCTGAAATGGAATTTCTCCTGTAAGCTGACTCCTCCACTGGAGGGGCTGAGGGAGAAATATCCAACAGTCTATTGATGGACGCTATGAGAACAGTCACCATAGCGTCACCATCAGGAGCATCCAGATTGAGAGCGGTCTCAGGATTAGAGTCCTGATCAGCTACCTCCGCCTCATCATACAGAGAATCCTCTCGCTGAGACCCTGACCAGCGTGTGAAGTCGAGGGTCTCTCCCCGCGAGCTCGCTTAGGCTGTCTAGGTCTGTCGTCCGTGACAGTGCCTTCAGCTTGGGATGTATGGGACCTCCTTGGAGCACGGATTAGTTCCAACTGAGGGGGACCGGGGAGCATTGATTCAACAGTGCCCATGGTCTGAGTCACCGGCCTGGACTGCAAAGTTTCTAGGATTTGGTCACAGTCACAGGCATCTGATCAGCAAAAAACTGCCAACTCTGTCCCCGTCACCTGGACAGTATACACAGGTGGCTCTCTGGGCCACCACTAGCAGAGACTCTACCCAATGGGGGTCAGTGGAAAGTGCCTATGTCTGAGTCATCGGTCTGGACTGCAAAGTTTCTAAAAGTTTGGTCATAGTCACAAACATTTTATCAGCAAAAATTGCAAACTTTGTCCCCATCACTTGGACAGTGTTCACAGGTGGCTGTCCCTGGCAGTAACCGAACATTACACACAATGGGGATCAGCGGAGACTGCCGGTAGATCTGCCTCACATGCGGTACAAGCCGCATAGAAAGCCTGTGCTGTTGCCTCAGAGCAATCTAGGGGGGGTTGCCAATAAGCGACCGTACAGTGCAAACATAGGTACAAGCATAATGTGCAGACAAAAACGCTGTGGCACTAGTGGGGTCAGCACCTAGGTGCTGCTTACCGCCCTTTTAAAAACGGTTGTGCGGTCGCCGCATCCCTTGTCTGGGTCCCCCAGCGTTTGCTCCCTTCTCCAGCGCAGACTGCCTGCAGGAATGGCTGCCGGCGTCTTGTGAAGAGGGGCGTGCCGTGGGCGTGCCCCAGCCAAGAGCGGGAAACTGGCGTCCCACTGTTGCCAGTGAGGGGGCTGGAGCATGTAAAGTAGACTCCAGACCCCGGCGCTGATGTATTGCACAGCGTCCCGCCCCTACCCTGACTGTCAGGCCTGGGGGCGGGAACGAAACGAAACTAGGCCGCAAAAGCCGGGGACTCGATTTATAAGCGCTGCCGTCGTAAAAGCACGGCCAGCGCGGAAGTCCCCGGCGCACCACAAGTCCCAGCCGCGCCGCAGTGTAAAACAGCCAGCGGCGGCCGGCGCGGCCGTTCCCCATACATAAACTCACACAGCCGAGCTGTTGTGAGTAATAGCCCCAGCGCGCAGCGCTGTTGTCCCCGGCGCACTAACACACCCAGCAATGCTGCGGTGTGTCTGCGTGTGATCCATACGGGGACACAGAGTACCTTAACGTTGCAGGGCCTTGTCCCTGACGATACTCCGCTCCATTCCAGCAGGATCTCCGGGTCTGTGGATGGAGCCCGGCCTCAGAGCCTGGAGGCCGGTAAGATCCCACTTCCCTCAGAGCCCTCAGGGGGATAGGGAAGGAAAGCAGCATGTGGGCTCCAGCCTCCGTACCCGCAATGGGTACCTCAACCTTAACAAACACCGCCGACAAGAGTGGGGTGAGAAGGGAGCATGCTGGGGGCCCTGTTATGGGCCCTCTTTTCTTCCATCCGACATAGTCAGCAGCTACTGCTGACTAAACAGTGGAGCTATGCGTGGATGTCTGACCTCCTTCGCACAAAGCTTGAAAACTGAGCAGCCCGTGATCCCACGGGGGGTGTATAGCCAGAAGGGGAGGGGCCTTACACTTTTTAGTGTAATACTTTGTGTGGCCTCCGGAGGCAGTAGCTATACACCCAATCGTCTGGGTCTCCCAATGGAGCGCCGAAGAAAGAGCAGCTCTGCAGCAAAACAGAAGAAGAGCTCTGCAGCAAAATAGAAGAAGAGCTCTGCAGCTAAATAGCAAAAGAGCAGCTCTGCAGCTAAATAGAAGAAGAGCAGCTCTGCAGCTAAATAGAAAAAAAAAACAGCTCTGCAGCAAAATAGAAGAGCAGCTCTGCAGCTAAATAGCAAAAGAGCAGCTCTGCAGCAAAATAGAAGAAGAGCTCTGCAGCTAAATAGAAGAAGAGCTCTGCAGCTAAATAGCAAAAGAGCAGCTCTGCAGCTAAATAGAAGAAGAGCAGCTCTGCAGCTAAATAGAAAAAAAAAACAGCTCTGCAGCAAAATAGAAGAGCAGCTCTGCAGCTAAATAGCAAAAGAGCAGCTCTGCAGCAAAATAGAAGAAGAGCTCTGCAGCTAAATAGAAGAAGAGCTCTGCAGCTAAATAAAAGAAGAGGAGCTCTGCAGCTAAATAGAAGAAGAGCTCTGCAGCTAAATAGAAGAAGAGGAGCGCTGCAGCTAAATAGAAGAAGAGCAGCTCTGCAGCAAAATAGAAGAGGAGCTCTGCAGCAAAATAGAAGAAGAGCAGCTCTGCAGCTAAATAGAAGAAGAGCAGCTCTGCAGCTAAATAGAAGAAGAGCAGCTCTGCAGCTAAATAGCAAAAGAGCAGCTCTGAAGCTAAGTAGAAGAAGAGGAGCGCTGCAGCTAAATAGAAGAGCAGCTCTGCAGCTAAATAGAAGAGCAGCTCTGCAGCTAAAAAGAAAAAAAAACAGCTCTGCAGCTAAATAGAAGAAGAGCAGCTCTGCAGCAAAATAGAAGAGAAGTTCTGCAGCAGAATAGAAGAGAAGCTCTGCAGCAAAATAGTAGAAGAGCTTTGCAGCTAAATAGAAGAAGAGCTCTGTAGCTAAATAAAAGAAGAGGAGCTCTGCAGCTAAATAGAAGAAGAGCTCTGCAGCTAAATAGAAGAAGAGCTCTGCAGCTAAATAGAAGAAGAGGAGCTCTGCAGCTAAATAGAAGAAGAGGAGCTCTGCAGCTAAATAAAAGAAGAGCAGCTCTGCAGCTAAATAGAAGAAGAGGAGCTCTGCAGCTAAATAAAAGAAGAGGAGCTGTGCAGCAAAATAGAAGAGCAGCTCTGCAGCAAATTATAAGAGGAGCAGCTCTGCAGCAAAATAGAAGAATAGCAGCTCTGCAGCAAAATAGAAGAGCAGCTCTGCAGCAAAATAGCAGAAGAGCACCTCTGCAGCAAAATAGAAGAAGAGCTCTGCAGCTAAATAGCAAAAGAGCAGCTCTGCAGCTAAATAGAAGAAGAGCAGCTCTGCAGCTAAATAGAAAAAAAAAACAGCTCTGCAGCAAAATAGAAGAGCAGCTCTGCAACTAAATAGCAAAAGAGCAGCTCTGCAGCAAAATAGAAGAAGAGCTCTGCAGCTAAATAGAAGAAGAGCTCTGCAGCTAAATAAAAGAAGAGGAGCTCTGCAGCTAAATAGAAGAAGAGCTCTGCAGCTAAATAGAAGAAGAGGAGCGCTGCAGCTAAATAGAAGAAGAGCAGCTCTGCAGCAAAATAGAAGAGGAGCTCTGCAGCAAAATAGAAGAAGAGCAGCTCTGCAGCTAAATAGAAGAAGAGCAGCTCTGCAGCTAAATAGAAGAAGAGCAGCTCTGCAGCTAAATAGAAGAAGAGCAGCTCTGCAGCTAAATAGCAAAAGAGCAGCTCTGCAGCAAAGTAGAAGAAGAGGAGCGCTGCAGCTAAATAGAAGAGCAGCTCTGCAGCTAAAAAGAAAAAAAAACAGCTCTGCAGCTAAATAGAAGAAGAGCAGCTCTGCAGCAAAATAGAAGAGAAGTTCTGCAGCAGAATAGAAGAGAAGCTCTGCAGCAAAATAGTAGAAGAGCTTTGCAGCTAAATAGAAGAAGAGCTCTGTAGCTAAATAAAAGAAGAGGAGCTCTGCAGCTAAATAGAAGAAGAGCTCTGCAGCTAAATAGAAGAAGAGCTCTGCAGCTAAATAGAAGAAGAGGAGCTCTGCAGCTAAATAGAAGAAGAGGAGCTCTGCAGCTAAATAAAAGAAGAGCAGCTCTGCAGCTAAATAGAAGAAGAGGAGCTCTGCAGCTAAATAAAAGAAGAGGAGCTGTGCAGCAAAATAGAAGAGCAGCTCTGCAGCAAATTAGAAGAGGAGCAGCTCTGCAGCAAAATAGAAGAATAGCAGCTCTGCAGCAAAATAGAAGAGCAGCTCTGCAGCAAAATAGCAGAAGAGCACCTCTGCAGCAAAATAGAAGAGCAGCTCTGCAGATTTCTAATTGATCTCCATGTTTTCTGTGCACAGCAGCGCTCCAGACCGTCTGTGTGAATACCGCCAGCACCATTCACTTGGATAAGCAGGTGCTCTTCAGAGAAAGAAAAAGAAAACTTAGCACTGTGGTCCCTTCACCTTGGCGGGGGGGTCCTTGAGTTCAATCATAAAGCGACATTTGCAATTTTGCATTATTACTAGTGATTGGCATACCCAGGCTATAAAAGTCCGGATCCACGAGGGTTCAAAAGAACCTGAGCCCCAACCTGGAGTTCTCAGGGAACTCCGGGTAATGATTTGGATCAGGTCACCCGGGGAATAAAAAAACAAAAAAAAATCAAAGAAAAAAAAGAAGGAAAATAAGAATAAAGCAAGCATTGTGCTTCATACTTACTGGTCTCCGCGAGGCTGTAACTGCTTTCAGGCCGGTCACTCTAATTCTGGGGCCGCTCATTATCCCTTATGCATATGCCCTGCTTCCCCGCTCACCGGCAGTCCCGCCGTCTCTTATTGGTTGCAGTCAGATCGTGCCCCCACTCTGTGACAGTGCGACTGACTGCTTCCAACTACAGGTGCGGTCTGCGTGTCTAGATTGGTGTAAAAATAAATAAAAAAATTGGCGTAGCGTCCCCCCATATTATAATGTCCAGCATAGATAAAGCATATGGCTACAGGCTGCAGCCCCCAGCCATGCACTTATGTTGGCTGTGTATCAAATTAAGAGGAGCCGCATGTGGCTTTTTAAAAAATTATTTAAATAAATAACAAAAAAAAACAACAAAAACAAAAAAAACAGTGTGCGATCCCCCACCCCCCCATCAGATGCAAAATCCCAGAACTTTACTCAGCTCATCCAGATTGCCCTGGTGCGATGGCAATTGGGGTAAAAAGGGGTTCATAAAAGATCACAGCTGCCATGAAGCCCTAGAGTAGTCCTGGGAGGTATCTGAGACACCCGCATTACTAATCTGTAAGTGAAAAGAAATAAACACAAACAGTGGAAAAAAATTTTTTAGTTGAAGTAAAATACAATAAAATCACCCCATTTCTCCAATTTATTAATCCCCAAAACACCCAGGTCTGACGTAATCCATATGAAGTCCCATGACGATTCCAGCTCTGCTACATCTGAAGTGACAGCGCATGAGCACAGAACATGACCGCCTGCTGTGAGCTGATCGAGAGCTGCAGCCTGTAGGTGTATGCTTGATCTGTGCTGGGTATCATAATATGGGGGGACCCTACACCAATTTTATTTATTTGTATGGCAATAGAGCCGCACACACAGCGCGTCTGGTTGAAAGCAGTCAGACATGGTATCATACAGGGTGGGGGCGTGTCTGACTGCAACCAATCAGAGATGCGTGGACTGATGGTGGGCGGGGAATAAATGCATATGCATGAGGGATAATGAGCGGCCCCGGAAGTAGAAGCTCCAATCCCAAGCGCCGGATTCTGGTCCCCATAGACTTATATGGGGACCGGCATCCAGCCAGATATCCAGGATCAAGTCCGGGCCTGAAATAGTATTATTTTTTTTGTTTTTTTTAATCCCGGTTATCTGCGAGTCTGCCCATCACTAATTATTACAGAAGATGAGAAGTAGGAACTCCTCTTTAAATATCATCTCGAGGCGTCACTCAGCTTTTCCAGTTTTAATAAAAAAGCCAAAAATAAATAATAAAAGCTGTGCTGTAAGGATGACAAGGCGGCCGCCGTGCGGAGTGACAGCCGTCACCACCTGACCTTTCAGTGTCTTTGTGAAACGTGACGAGCGGCAGGAGAAATGGCGACGTTTTCAGGAACCACCGCGCGGACGGCAGCCATGATTTACTGCGACAGTCCAGCACATTACACTGATACATTGTCACGTAGTGCCGCACTAAACACCCTTAAAAAAAAAAAAAAAAAAAGAACATCATACTCCAGAGTGATGTATAAACTATAGGATATCAGGATGACAGAACGCCGACCGGTCCATTATCACAGCAACGGCGAGATTTAAAGGGACAGCTCCGGAGGCGCCAAAAGGGGATGAGAGCGTGTTTAATATAAAGGGATCTGGCGACACTTTGTTATAAATCTTGTTTTTTAAAAACACCTATAACAATAATACCGAAGGGCACGGAGCCTTTAGATGCCCAGCGGAGCACGTGGGGCTCATTATTGTACCACATGAGACAATGCCAACCGGCTGGGGCAGCAGGGGAGATATATCATGTGGCGGCACAAGTTTATACAATAGGGGAAAGGAAAAAGAAAACAATAACAATCTATACTAATGTTCATCCTGAGCCTCCTAGTTCATGAACAGAACGTTTGTATAACAGTCAGTAAAGTCTGGAAGGAAAGTAGCTATAATATTAATGAAAATTAACTGAAGGATTTTCCTATTGATTCAGGTTAATGAAAAAGAACGTAAACATTTCTAAAATTCTAGAAAAAAAAATAAAAAATTAAAAAATAAAAAAGAAGGTTAATTGCAACCTGCAGACACAGCTCGGGAAATTGGGATAAAGATGTGACTTTTAAAATTGATTTCTGGAGCGACTGAGAGAAGTAGGTCATATACAGATCACTCGGCTGCGCAGACGGCGCAGGTGGATGGGAGCCGAACCGAGAGCAGCAGTGACAGCGAGCGCAAATTCAGAGGACGGCAGACGCCCGCCGCACTCCCCTGAGGCCTCTAAAGCACCGGAGTCCTTATTCTGCAACCCGGCCGACTGGGAAAATGACATCAACTATTCCAGTGTCGTACAAAAGGGAAGAGACAGAGATCAAAGGGCTGGACTACAACTCCCAGCATCACACTCCAGTACTGATCTCATAGCCTCTGGACCACGGATGATGATGCTCACTGTCGCCCCCTGCTGAGTGGACAAAAAAAAAAAAAAGGAGGTGCCAACCAAACTGAGCACATTACAGCCTCATAAAAGTGGTTCTCGCTCTCAAGACTGATTTGGCCATTATTATGATGACCTGCAATGTAATCCTGGCAGGAATAGCTAGAAAAGCTCAGCTGAAAGTTAAGAAGCAAAATCACAGCCAATGTATACGGTATATACTGCAGAGCAACATTATAGGCTCAGCAACAAGTAGAGAGGAGTAATTACAAAAACAGATCCATCAACAGCAGAAAATTAATGGTTTTCAGATTCAAGGACGCTTTATATTTACACTGTTCTGTAGGAAGTAATATATATATAATATATATAGATATAGATAGATAGTAGGAACACCCTACAAGGCCTGCCATATACCGGGAACAAGCCCAAGATCCACTGTATATTGAGAACATCCCCCAAGACCCGACATATATCAGGAACAGCCCCCAAGACCCGTCCTATACCGGGAACACCCCCCAAGACCCGCCATATACCGGGAAGACCCACCGTATACTGGCAACACCCCCCAAGACCCGCCATATACCAGAAACACCCCCCAAGACCCGTCATATACCGGGAACACCCCCCAAGACCCGTCATATACCGGGAACACCCCCCCAAGACCTGCTGTATACCGGGAACAATATAGCAACAATTCCAAGGCAGCAATTCTCTTGATGCAAAGAAAAATTAAATTAAAAATTAACTTTTAATAAATCCACTAAAAGTGGTTAAAAAACCACAGACAGACAACACTTAAAGTAGCTTTGGCCCCTCCTGTCAATTCAGGGGATATGTGTGAACCAAAACTAAAGTTGAATTTCAACCGCAATAATACATTGGACTTATCTCACCAAAATCATAGGTGCCATTTTCCATTAAAGTCCGCTGATAATAATAAATTGGATTTGTCTCACCAAACTTGTACAGGTGCCACTCTTCATTGAAGGTAATGGGGTCCAAATCATTCCATAATGGAGCCCTTTAAGAAAACGAATATACCTTCCGACGCGTTTCGTTCGTTCAGAAAAAACTCTTCAGGGGAGTCATAAATACGGTAAATCCATCTCAGGTCTCATTCAACATGAACCTGTTACCAATCAGGTTTTGTAGGGTGTTCATGCTATATGGCGGATCTCGTAGGGTGTTTCTGCTTTATGGCGGGTCTTACATGGTATTCCCAGTATATGGCAGGTCTTGTAGGGTGTTCCCGGTATACACAGATAGCCACTGGGTAAATTTCAAACATCAGAACAATATAGCAACAATTATAGAGCGATAGAGCGTGCGTGTCATTCAGGCGTTAGGTCCATATGTTATGGGACTAGGATTGGTTTCGCCGTATTTATGACTCCTTGAAGAGTCTAGGCTGATTGGTAACAGGTCCATGTTGAATGAGACCTGAGATGGATTTACCGTATTTATGACTCCCCTGAAGAGTTTTTTCTGAACGAACGAAACGCGTCGGAAGGTATATTCGTTTTCTTAAAGGGCTCCATTATGGAATGATTTGGACCCCATTACCTTCAATGAAGAGTGGCACCTGTACAAGTTTGGTGAGACAAATCCAATTTATTATTATCAGCGGACTTTAATGGAAAATGGCACCTATGATTTTGGTGAGATAAGTCCAATGTATTATTGCAGTTGAAATTCAACTTTAGTTTTGGTTCACAGATATCCCCTGAATTGACAGGAGGGGCCAAACCTACTTTAAGTGTTGTCTGTCTGTGGATTTTTAACCACTTTTAGTGGATTTATTAAAAGTTAATTGTAATTTAATTTTTCTTTGCATCAAGAGAATTGCTGCCTTGGAATTGTTGCTATATTGTTCTGATGTTTGAAATTTACCCAGTGGCTATCTGTGTATACCGGGAACACCCTACAAGACCTGCCATATACTGGGAATACCATGTAAGACCCGCCATAAAGCAGAAACACCCTACAAGATCCGCCATATAGCATGAACACCCTACAAAACCCACCATATACCGGAAACAGCCCACAAGTCCTGCCATATATTGATAACACACTGCAAGAACAGACATATACCAGGAACACCCTACAAGATCCACCACGTACCAGGAACACCATGCAAGACCTGCCATATACCACAAGCACCCTACAAGATCTGCCATATTATACATATACATCCATCACTACAGGGGAGCTCACTACATACAGATTTATACATTTACCACTAGAGGTAGCTCACTACATACAGATTTATACAGCTACCACTAGAGGGAGCTCACTACATACAGATTTATACAGCCACCACTAGAGGGAGCTCACTACATACAGATTTATACAGCCACCACTAGAGGGAGCTCACTACATACAGATTTATACAGCCACCACTAGAGGGAGCTCACTACATACAGATTTATACAGCCATCACTAGGGGGAGCTCACTACATACAGATTTATACAGCCATCACTAGAGGAGCTCACTACATACAGATTTATACAGTCACCACTAGAGGGAGCTCACTACATACAGATTTATACAGCCACCACTAGAGGGAGATCACTACATACAGATTTATACAGCCACCACTAGAGGGAGCTCACTACATACAGATTTATACAGCCACTACTAGAGGGAGCTCACTACATACCGATATATGCAGTCACCACTAGGGGGAGCTCACTACATACAGATTTATACAGCCATCACTAGGGGGAGCTCACTACATACAGATTTATACAGCCACCACTAGAGGGAGCTCACTACATACAGATTTATACAACCACCACTAGGGGGAGCTCACTACATACAGATTTATACAGCCACCACTAGAGGGAGCTCACTACATACAGATTTATACAGCCACCACTAGAGGGAGCTCACTACATACAGATTTATACAACCACCACTAGGGGGAGCTCACTACATACAGGTTTATACAGCCACCACTAGAGGAGCTCACTACATACAGATTTATACAGCCACCACTAGGGGGAGCTCACTACATACAGATATATACAGCCACCACTAGGGGGAGCTCACTACATACAGATTTATACAGCCACCACTAGAGGGAGCTCACTACATACAGATTTATACAGTCACCACTAGAGAGAGCTCACTACATACAGATTTATACAGCCACCACTAGAGGAGCTCACTACATACAGATTTATACAGCCACCACTAGGGGGAGCTCACTACATACAGATATATACAGCCACCACTAGGGGGAGCTCACTACATACAGATTTATACAGCCACCACTAGAGGGAACTCACTACATACAGATTTATACAGCCACCACTAGAGGGAGCTCACTACATACAGATTTATACAGCCACCACTAGGGGGAGCTCACTACATACAGATTTATACAGCCACCACTAGAGGAGCTCACTACATACAGATTTATATAGCCATCACTAGAGAGAGCTCACTACATACAGATTTATACAGCCACCACTAGAGGGAGCTCACTACATACAGATTTATACAGTCACCACTAGGGGGAGCTTACTACATACAGATTTATACAGCTACCACTAGGGGGAGCTCACTACATACAGATTTATACAGCCACCACTAAAGAGAGCTCACTACATACAGATTTATACATCTACCACTAGAGGGAGCTCACTACATACAGATTTATACAGTCACCACTAGGGGGAGCTCACTACATACAGATTTATACAGCCACCACTAGAGAGAGCTCACTACATACAGATTTATACAGCCACCACTAGAGGAGCTCACTACATTCAGATGTATACAGCCACCACTAGAGGGAGCTCACTACATACAGATGTATACAGATACCTGTTGAACTCAAGTGTAAATAAGTGAGTCCCCTATTTACCTATTACGACAAAATAGAAGAAAAAAATCAGGGGAATGAGAGATTTGTTCTGATGATGTATTTATTAAGTTATAAACTCTTCCACAATTATCATCTAATTAATGCTGTATAAATGTAGCTGATGTAAAAGGAATCCAGCTACTAATAATTCTGCGAGGGTCGTGTGATTGTTCACGGCTTCTCTTTGAGTGAATTGCATCTAGTGGCAGCGATTACATCAAAGCATCACCATAAATGTGAATCCTGTACACAGCCACCTCGCGACTTGACATTTCCGAGGCCGACTTCCAAGCATGCAGTGCATGAGATGATAACACGGGAGGAAGCTCGTGGGAATGAAATCTGTTATTCAAAGCGGAGGAGATATTTGCATGTGTACAAGCTTCCAGACAAAGGAGGTTACTCCACAGCAGTTTGTACATCATCATCCCAGGCAGACGAGCTGTCGAGCGAACAAATTATCATGCAGGCGCTGCCCGTCATTGTGTACAGGCGGCTAATTCACCGAAAGGATCGGAGCGCTGCCACCGGCCTCCCTGTCTGGTGTCCCGACTAACAGCAGCACTGCAAAGTGTATTATTATTATATATATCACATTCATACACTGCAACTTCAAGTAAAAATATAAATAATAATACACTGCCCCCTATGTGCAAAAATATAACTACTATAATACTGCCCCCATGTGCAAAAATATAACTACTATAATACTGCCCCCTATGTGCAAAAATATAACTACTATAATACTGCCCCTATGTACAAGAATATAACTACTATAATACTGCCCCTATGTACAAGAATATAACTACTATAATACTGCCCCCTATGTACAGGAATATAACTACTATAATACTGCCCCCTCTGTGCAAAAATATAACTACTATAATACTGCCCCCTCTGTGCAAAAATATAACTACTATAATACTGCCCCCTCTGTGCAAAAATATAACTACTATAATACTGCCCCCTATGTGCAAAAATATAACTACTATAATACTGCCCCCTATGTGCAAAAATATAACTACTATAATACTGCCCCCTATGTGCAAAAATATAACTACTATAATACTGCCCCTATGTACAAGACTATAACTACTATAATAGTGCCCCTATGTGCAAGAATATAACTACTATAATAATGCCCCTATATACAAGAATATAACTACTATAATACTGCTCCTATGTACAAGAATATAACTACTATAATACTGCCCCTATATACAAGAATATAACTACTATAATACTGCTCCTATGTACAAAAATATAACTACTATAATACTGCCCCCTATGTACAAGAATATAACTACTATAATACTGCCCCTATGTACAAGAATATAACTACTATAATACTGCCCCCTATGTACAAGAATATAACTACTATAATACTGCTCCTATGTACAAGAATATAACTACTATAATACTGCCCCCTATATACAAGAATATAACTACTATAATACTGCCCCCTATATACAAGAATATAACTACTATAATACTGCCCTCTATGTACAAAAATATAACTACTATAATACTGCCCCTTCACCAATATAATCTGAGGACTTGTTGTGTGGTTCTCTGCAGTTTTATATAGGTACAAGCAGGAGAGCTGCATACATTATAATGTCTCTACCTCGGATGGGTTACTTACCTTTGCTACAAGCTCCAGTCCCACTTTATCAGCTTCTGCCTCCAGAGTGCGGCTGTACGGCCTCAGGAACAGATACTAGAACAGAGAAGTGTGAGAAGTTGCGGTATTTGTGTTTTTCAGTTTTGTATCATGAATGATACTTTGTAACTTTAAGACTTTTGGTGATATTTGTAAATATACCGTATTTTTCGCTTTATAAGACGCACCGGAATATAAGACGCACCCCCAAATTTGGTGAAGGAATAGAGAATTTTTTTTTTAATAAATGGGGTCCGTATTATAATGCCAGTGTCCGTCTAACAAATCATATAGAGTATATGTCCCTCAAAGCCCCCCCATCTTAAAATTAGCCCCCTTAATCTGGATATGGCCACCTTATATTGAATATAGCCCCCTTGTGCTGGCACACGTCCCCCAGTGATGCAACATGTCCCCTATTGCTGGCACATGGCCCCCTGTGGCTGGCACACGGCCCCTATGGCTGGCACACACTGCCCCCTGTGGCTAGCACACACGGCCCCCTGTGGCTGGCACACACGGCCCCCTGTGGCTAGCACACACGGCCCCCTGTGGCTGGCACACACTGCCCCCTGTGGCTGGCACACATCACCCTGTGTTAGATATCGCCCCCATGCTGCTGTTTTTGGTAAAATAAACTCTTTCCTTACCTTCTCCAGAATTGTGCTCCCTTGTGTCCCCCTCCTTAGGGTTGAGCTCCGGCCTCCTGCCTGCATTTCCTGGTTCACGGTCCCGGTCATGTGATCGGCACAGCAGAGTGAAATCTCTGCGTGCATGATCACATCACCAGGAGGGAGACCGGGGAGACACGCTGGAGGGGGTAAATAAAAGAGGTTTTTTTATTTTACTATGGGCAGCAGCATGGGGGCCATATCTAACACAGGGGTGCATGTGCCATCAAAGGTAAGCACAGGCAGATATAATATGTGCAGCTCCCCCAGCCCATCGCCTCGGTGCGGTTTCAGCACCACAGTGATGGACAGCGGCTGTGCATGTTATATGAGCGGGAGCAGGAGATCAAAGGCTCCCTCCCGCAGCTTCACCTGCCCCAACCAGCCCCCCCCAGCAGCCCCCAGCACCGCTCCAGAGCGGCCCCCACCTTCCCTGGACCCTGCAGTATATAATCCGTATATTCGGTTTATAAGACACACCCCCTACTTTCCCCCAAAATTTGGGGGAACAAAAGTGCGTCTTATAAAGCGAAAAATACGGTATTTTTTTTTCTGCACATAGCCAACAGTCAAACAGATCAGCAGCGCAAATTTCCATTCTCTGCTGATAGTGTGTTACAATGTATCAGTGAAGCCCACAGCCCTTTTTTTTTTTTACAATGACTCTACGAGAATTTGGGGAGGATGGATTTTAGGCTTTAATGACAATAAGCAGAAATGTTGAAAATCTGTGGGGTCATGTAAATGCCAAAACACTTGTAATGTCTGTATCAAAAAATCTTAATCTTAGGAGCCCCCAAAAAATATATAAGGGAAATTCTATGATTCATTTAATTAAATGTCATCTAATTCTTCACAAATCAGAGGTGCAAGAAAAAAATTATTCCGAACAATGAATGTAGTAATCCTTTATAGAAAGCAGCAGCCAATGCTGCGATTAGCAGGATACCCTGCGGAGGAGCTGGATGCACGGAGCAGACACGCTGCCCCCTCTAGTGGCCAAAAGGACTGAACTACTAGATAGTACATAACGTCCCATACAAATTAGGGGCAGGTGACATTTTTCTGTTTCAAAATGAAAAACATTTCAAACATATTAATAAAACACAAAATAATTAATTGGTAGAATTCACTCCCCCTCTAATGTATCCCCAATACCATATACAGAGGTAAAGCAAAAGATTCTAGTCCTAGCTCCTAAAGTCTTGCCCTCACCTCTCGCAGTCTGGACTGAATCCACTGACCGATAATGGCAAGGCTGTCCATAGGGCAGATAGCCCAAATCATGACTAACGACAGGAGGAAGAGGAAGTCCAGGAAATGGCTGACACTGGCCTTCTCCGCCTGCAACAATCACACGAGAGAGGTTAGTGATATAGAGCAAGAGCAGAGTATATAGAATATAATGTGAATATTCAGGGTTTAAATACCATAAAATCAGGCTCTAGATATAAATATAATCAACACAGAATATCGAAGGATGTAATGTACCCCAGAGCTGCACTCACTATTCTGCTGGTGCAGTCACTGTGTACATACATTACTTATCCTGTACTGATCCCGAGTTACATCCTGTATTATACTCTAGAGCTGCACTCACTATTCTGCTGGTGCAGTCACTGTGTATATATATTACATTACTGATCCTGTACTGATCCTGAGTAACATCCTGTATTATACTCCAGAGCTGCACTCACTATTCTGCTGGTGCAGTCACTGTGTACATACATTACATTACTGATCCTGTACTGATCCTGAGTTACATCCTGTATTATACTCCAGAGCTGCACTCACTATTCTGCTGGTTAAGTCACTGTGCACATACATTACATTACTGATCCTGTACTGATCCCGAGTTACATCCTGTATTATACTCCAGAGCTGCACTCACTATTCTGCTGGTGCAGTCACTGTGTACATACATTACATTACTGATCCTGTACTGATCCTGAGTTACACCCTGTATTATATTCCAGAGCTGCACTCACTATTCTGCTGGTGCATTCACTGTGTACATACATTACTGATCCTGAGTTACACTCTGTATTATACTCCAGAGCTGCACTCACTGTGTACATAAATTAGTGATCCTGAGTTACACTCTGTATTATACCCAAGAGCTGCATTCACTATTCTGCTGGTGCAGTCACTGTGTACATACATTACATTACTGATCCTGTACTGATCCTGAGTTACACCCTGTATTATATTCCAGAGCTGCACTCACTATTCTGCTGGTGCATTCACTGTGTACATACATTACTGATCCTGAGTTACACTCTGTATTATACTCCAGAGCTGCACTCACTGTGTACATAAATTAGTGATCCTGAGTTACACTCTGTATTATACCCAAGAGCTGCATTCAACTGCTAGTAGAGTTTAAAAACTGTTGTGCTCCTATTTTTTTTTCCAACAGATTCAGTTACTCAGCTTTCCCAAGCTTCTGCATGGCATATGGCAGTGGAGCTAGACACCTACAGGCACCAAGATATCCAAAGTGAGCCCCAGCACATGACTGCCCCCTCCCCCACACTTGACTCCCTTCAGGCAGACACCCGGAAATTCACAGACCCAGCTCAGCTTTTCATATCTAAAAGAGGAATTCACAAGTATTGATCTGGAGCAGCGTTCATAATTCAGCACTTGCCTGCACTGGACAGCGAGAAGATATATCATTACTATAAAATGATCCAATTACGGTTTTATAGTCACTGCCGAAGTAAGAATTTCAAGACTAGAAAAATGCAGCAAACTGCAGCCAATACCATCCCCCTCCCCCACCCACAACACAGATCAGAAACCAAGCTCCAAATGATGAAGAGAATTAAGAAACTCTTATTCTGGATACATCAATAATGGTTTATTTTGCCTTTTCTTGCAGCTCATTTTACAGCAAAGTCAAAAATTGTTGACATATCCTATTATAAGTGGAAGGAAAATATTCATTTTATAACAGAAAGGAGCAGAGCAGTATCATAGCAGTTATATTCTTGTACATAGGAGCAGTATTATACTAGTTATATTCTTGTACATAACAGCAGTATTATAGTAGTTATATTCTTGTACATAACAGCAGTATTATAGTAGTTATATTCTTGTACATAGGAGCAGTATTATAGTAGTTATATTCTTGTACATAGGAGCAGTATTATAGTAGTTATATTCTTGTACATAGGAGCAGTATTATAGTGGTTATATTCTTGTATATAGGGGCAGTATTATAGTAGATATATTCTTGTACATAGGGGCAGTATTATAGCAGTTATATTCTTGTACATAGGGGCAGTATTATAGTAGATATATTCTTGTACATAGGAGCAGTATTATAGTAGTTATATTCTTGTACATAGGGGCAGTATTATAGCAGTTATATTCTTGTACATAGGGGCAGTATTATAGCAGTTATATTCTTGTACATAGGGGCAGTATTATAGTAGATATATTCTTGTACATAGGAGCAGTATTATAGTAGTTATATTCTTTTACATAGGGGCAGTATTATAGTAGTTATATTCTTGTACATAGGGAGCAGTATTATAGTAGTTATATTCTTGTACATAGGGGGCAGTATTATAGTAGTTATATTCTTGTACATAGGGGCAGTATTATAGTAGTTATATTCTTGTACATAGGAGCAGTATTATAGTGGTTATATTCTTGTATATAGGGGCAGTATTATAGTAGATATATTCTTGTACATAGGGGCAGTATTATAGCAGTTATATTCTTGTACATAGGGGCAGTATTATAGTAGATATATTCTTGTACATAGGAGCAGTATTATAGTAGTTATATTCTTGTACATAGGGGCAGTATTATAGCAGTTATATTCTTGTACATAGGGGCAGTATTATAGCAGTTATATTCTTGTACATAGGGGCAGTATTATAGTAGATATATTCTTGTACATAGGAGCAGTATTATAGTAGTTATATTCTTTTACATAGGGGCAGTATTATAGTAGTTATATTCTTGTACATAGGGAGCAGTATTATAGTAGTTATATTCTTGTACATAGGGGGCAGTATTATAGTAGTTATATTCTTGTACATAGGGGCAGTATTATAGTAGTTATATTCTTGTACATAGTGGCAGTATTATAGTAGTTATATTCTAGTACATAGGGGCAGTATTATAGTAGTTATATTCCTGTACATAGGGACAGTATTATAGTAGTTATATTCTTGTACATAGGGACAGTATTATAGTAGTTATATTCTTGTACATAGGGGCAGTATTATAGTAGTTATATTCTTGTACATAGTGGCAGAATTATAGTAGTTATATTCTTGTACATAGAGAGCAGTATTATAGTAGTTATATTCTTGTACATAGGGGCAGTATTATAGTAGTTATATTCTTGTAAATAGGGGCAGTATTATAGTAGTTATATTCTTGTACATAGGGGCAGTATTATAGTAGTTATATTTCTGTATATAGGGGCAGTATTATAGTAGTTATATTCTTGTACATAGGGGCAGTATTATAGTAGTTATATTCTTGTACATAGGGGCAGTATTATAGTAGTTATATTCTTGTACATAGGGGCAGTATTATAGTAGTTATATTTCTGTATATAGGGGCAGTATTATAGTACTGTAAGAAGGAATACTGCAGTCGTTCTTTGGGAGATTATGCATATATTGTCACTTTTACAATGATATACTTACTGTATGCTCTAGAATGGCGTGTGCGAGCTCGTGCCCCAAGATGAAGGCTAGCTGGTCGACATCGGCCACTGCCTGCAGCATTCCTGTGAACACGAACACCTGACCGTTCTGGAAGACAAACCATACGGCGTCACACTCTGATTAATATGATGGAGACACGTGATGAACACAACACAACAGCTTCTGATACAAACTTTTCAGCCTCCATTGATAAATTTTGGCTCCATTTAATGAGTGCAGAATTCTAGATTTGTTTCTCAGCGACTGATTCTGTTTTGGACTTGACCTGTACGAGGAATCTGTGTCTGAGGATGTGGAACAGCTCAGAAGTAACCTGGCTGTGCCGAAAAACTAATTACACCCTCTTACCACTCCACTGCTTCAAAAATTAAGATTCTCTGAGCGATTCCCTCCTTGCTTCATTGATGGCGTTCTTGGATGAACACGCCAACCTCATCTATCCTCATTTTTTGGACGTACAGTAAAGTTTTAGAGGAAAGAAAAATAAAAAGTTGATAATTTAATAAAAAATAAATGCAATTGGCTTTAATTACAGGGGGTGGTCAATGGGGAAAATTTGCAAATGTAACACTAATTTCCTATATGACAAACAGGAGGTGTGCAAACAGCTGAGGGTCGTCCATCCTCCCTCCATCATTATGACAAAGGATGCTGCTGTCAGTGTCCAAAAACTCAGATGTGCGTCCAAAAAGAGCAGCGCAGTTGGAACAGCAGAGAATTTAACAAATGCATGGCACCTGGATTTAAATATATATTATACATATATATATACATACACACAATATAATCTGCAAGGAGTTTGTATGTTCTCCCCGTGTTTGCGTGGGTTTCCTCCGGGTTCTCCGGTTTCCTCCCACACTCCAAAGACATACAGATAGGGAATCTAGATTGTGAGCCCCAATGGGGACAGTGTTGCCAATGTATGTAAACCGCTGTGGAATTAATAGCGCTATATAAATGAATAAAATTATTATTATATTTCACAGAAACGTAAGCGTGATCATTGTCTGTACAGGGTACAGTTGTACTCACTCTGACAGATACACCGGAGTCTCTGGTAAACCAAAAAGATGGTGGTCGGTGCCCGCAGCCGGCTGCGTCTGGTCCCCCACCCGGTTTGGTGGTCCCCGCCTTTCTCCTGCACCTTGTTTTGTAGCTGTGGACTGCCTGCGCTTCAGCGACGGGAGTCCGCTCCCCGGCTGTGTGTGTGTCAGGAGAGCCCGTTTGCCCACAGACGCTGGCCCGTGGGATCTCTCTGCCTGTGCGGTTGCTTTCTATCCCCCTCGTTGGGCTGTTGTCTTCAGTCGGGACTTGGTTGGGAAAGGACCTTTAGTCCAGACCTCAATCAGTGAATTAACTTAGTCCGGTAGATTCGGGACCTCGTTTCAGGGTCTGAGTACCCCCCTCTGTGCTCTGGTTTCCAGTCGGTTCCCCGGTTCGGTACCGGCGGGACACTACCCTGTCCCGGTCCCTTACGGTTCCACCAGGCCGTCTTCCCGACTCCTGCAGGCGGCGACCACCTTCTGCCTCCTGGCCAAAGGGTGTCCAGGCTACAACCCAGATCCCTGACAGATGTTTACTCCTCTCAACTCCTCTCTCTTTCACCTCCAAAACTAATCTGCTCTGTTTTTTCCGCCTCGGGCTATCCGAACTCTTCAGTGGGCGTGGCCAACCGCCTGGCTCCGCCCCCTGGCGTGAACGTTAAGACCCGATAGGGGTGACCAAGGGTTTTAGGTTGGCTGCTGTTACTTTTTTAGGGGGACGGGTGTTTGTGCAAGGGCCTGTCTGTGACTACCTGGCTAGTCCAGGGCGTCACACATAATGAGGAAGGTTTCTTCCAGACAAATTCACCGGATTAAGAGAGCAGCTGCTAGAATACTATTACAAAGTAGCAAACGGGTATTTGAAGCTGCCGAAGCGTCTGGAGTCTGTGAACCTCAACGTGAAGAATCCTCCAGAGGCTGCAGATGTGCATAAACCTCCTGTTCAGCCACCCCTAAATGGTGCTAACAAGCATGGTTGCAGTGGGTTTATCCATAGATGAAGACTGGTTATAAAACCGTCTTCATTACAGGTTAGCACCATGCCACCCTGGATGTTCCAGACTGATGGAGGAGTAGTGGATGGTTGGTGGACGGCCACCATGTCCCAGAAAGGCTGGGATGTCAATAAGGAGGTGGCAGAGTCATGTTTAGGCCAGAATCATGGGGAGAGAGCTGGCATCCCTTTTAGGGTCTATGAAGGTGTGAAAATACCAGCAGCAAAGTATAGAGAGTTTCTCACTAATTACTTTCTTCCATGGTACAAAAAGAGGAACTGAACCATCCGTAGAAAAATCATCTTCATGCTGACTTCTGTTGCAAGGAAAACCTCTGAATCTTTGGCAACAATGGGCATAAAACGAGAGAAATCAAGGTGCGGCCCGCAGCGTCCCCTGACCTCCAACCTATTGAGAACCTTTGGCGTATCCTCAAGCAAAAGATCTATGAAGAGTGGGAGGCCGATCACATCCAAACAGCAGCTCTGGAGCGACATGGACATCATGCAAAGAAATTCACCCAGAAACTCTCCAAAAACTCACAAATTCCATGAATATAAGAACTGTGAAGGAGACATCACAGAAGGGTCCTATGTAACACAAACTGATAAGATGGTTTTGATAGGAAAAAGCTTCTGATTTCAGTAACTGTGACCTCTTAATGCTGAAAATTCATCAAATGACCATTTTCAGTTCTTTACAACTTATAAAATGCTTGTAAATTCTGAAGTGCATAATAAATTGGAACATTATTAAATAAAACATAAAAAAAAAGTGCATTTTGAGATTTGTTTTGAAAAAGAAAAACAAATACTGCTATTATTGGGAGGTCTGTGCAATAAAATGGGTTTTATTCTGCAACGTTTGGTGATTTCAACATTCTACTGACTCATTTGGGAGAATTAAGAGAAAAAGAAAAAAGAAGGGAATTTTGTTTACTTACCGTAAATTCCTTTTCTTCTAGCTCCAATTGGGAGACCCAGACAATTGGGTGTATAGGCTATGCCTCCGGAGGCCGCACAAAGTATTACACTAAAAGTGTAAAGCCCCTCCCCTTCTGCGTATACACCCCCCGTGCTCCCACGGGCTCCTCAGTTTTGGTGCAAAAGCAAGAAAGAGGAAAAAAATTATAAACTGGTTTAAAGTAAATTCAATCCGAAGGAATATCGGAGAACTGAAACCATTCAACATGAACAACATGTGTACACAAAAAAACAGGGGCGGGTGCTGGGTCTCCCAATTGGAGCTAGAAGAAAAGGAATTTACGGTAAGTAAACAAAATTCCCTTCTTCTTTGTCGCTCCATTGGGAGACCCAGACAATTGGGACGTCCAAAAGCAGTCCCTGGGTGGGTAAAATAATACCTCATAATAGAGCCGTAACGGCTCCGTCCTACAGGTGGGCAACCGCCGCCTGAAGGCCTCGCCTACCTAGGCTGGCATCCGCCGAAGCATAGGTATGCACCTGATAGTGTTTCGTGAAAGTGTGCAGGCTCGACCAGGTAGCCGCCTGACACACCTGTTGAGCCGTAGCCTGGTGCCTCAAAGCCCAGGACGCACCCACGGCTCTGGTAGAATGGGCCTTCAGCCCTGAGGGAACCGGAAGCCCAGCAGAACGGTAAGCTTCGAGAATTGGTTCCTTGATCCACCGAGCCAGGGTTGATTTGGAAGCCTGTGACCCTTTACGCTGGCCAGCGACAAGGACAAAGAGTGCATCCGAGCGGCGCAGGGGCGCCGTCCGAGAAATGTAGAGTTTGAGTGCTCTCACCAGATCTAACAAGTGCAAATCCTTTTCACATTGGTGAACTGGATGAGGGCAAAAAGAAGGTAAGGAGATATCCTGATTGAGATGAAAAGGGGATACCACCTTAGGTAAATATTCCGGAACCGGGCGCAGAATCACCTTGTCCTGGTGAAACACCAGGAAAGGGGCTTTGCATGACAATGCTGCTAGCTCAGACACTCTCCGAAGTGAAGTGACTGCTACTAGGAAAACCACTTTCTGCGAAAGGCGTGCGAGAGAAATATCCCTTATTCGCTCGAACGGTGGTTTCTGAAGAACCATCAGCACCCTGTTCAGATCCCAGGGTTCCAACGGACGTTTGTAAGGAGGGACGATGTGACAAACCCCCTGCAGGAACGTGCGTACCTGTGGAAGTCTGGCCAAGCGCTTCTGAAAGAACACAGAGAGCGTTGAGACTTGTCCCTTAAGGGAGCCTAGCGACAAACCCTTTTCCAATCCGGACTGAAGAAAGGACAGAAAAGTGGGTAAGGCAAATGGCCAGGGAGAAAGACCCTGATCAGAGCACCATGACAGGAATATTTTCCACGTCCTGTGGTAGATCTTGGCGGACGTTGGTTTCCTAGCCTGTCTCATAGTGGCAATGACCTCTTGAGATAATCCTGAAGACGCTAAGATCCAGGACTCAATGGCCACACAGTCAGGCTGAGGGCCGCAGAATTCAGATGGAAAAGCGGCCCTTGAGACAGCAAGTCTGGTCGGTCTGGTAGTGCCCACGGTTGGCCGACCGTGAGATGCCACCGATCCGGGTACCACGACCTCCTCGGCCAGTCTGGAGCGACGAGGATGGCGCGGCAGCAGTCGGTCCTGATCTTGCTTAACACTCTGGGCAACAGTGCCAGCGGAGGAAACACATAAGGGAGTTGAAACTGCGACCAATCCTGAACTAAGGCTTCTGCCGCCAGAGCTCTGTGATCGTGAGAACGTGCCATGAATGCCGTGACCTTGTTGTTGTGCCGGGACGCCATTAGGTCGACGTCCGGCATCCCCCAGCGGCAACAGATCTCCTGAAACACGTCCGGGTAAAGGGACCATTACCCTGCGTCCATGCCCTGGCGACTGAGAAAATCTGCTTCCCAGTTTTCCACGCCCGGGATGTGAACTGCGGAGATGGTGGAGGCCGTGGCTTCCACCCACATCAAAATCCGCCGGACCTCCTGGAAGGCTTGCCGACTGCGTGTTCCTCATTGGTGGTTGATGTAAGCCACCGCTGTGGAGTTGTCCGACTGAATTCGGATCTGCTTGCCTTCCAGCCACTGCTGGAACGCTTTTAGGGCTAGATACACTGCCCTGATCTCCAGAGCATTGATCTGAAGTGAGAACTCTTGCCGAGTCCACGTACCCTGAGCCCTGTGGTGGAGAAAAAACTGCTCCCCACCCTGACAGACTCGCGTCCGTCGTGACCACCGCCCAGGATGGGGGTAGGAAGGATTTCCCCTTCGATAATGAAGTGGGATGAAGCCACCACCGAAGGGAAGCTTTGGTTGCCTGAGAGAGGGAGACGTTCCCGTCGAGGGACGTCGGCTTCCTGTCCCATTTGCGTAGGATGTCCCAATGAAGAGGACGCAGGAGAAACTGCGCGAACGGGACTGCCTCCATTGCTGCCACCATCTTCCCCAGGAAGTGCATGAGGCGCCCCAAGGGGTGTGATTGACCTTGAAGGAGAGATTGCACCCCCGTCTGCAGTGAGCGCTGCTTGTTCAGCGGAAGCTTCACTATCGCTGAAAGGGTATGAAACTCCATGCCAAGATATGTCAGCGATTGGGCCGGTGTCAGATTTGACTTTGGAAAATTGATGATCCACCCGAAACTCTGGAGAGTCTCCAGAGTCGCGGCGAGGCTGTGCTGGCATGCCTCTTGAAAGGGAGCCTTGACCAGCAGATCGTCTAAGTAAGGGATCACCGAGTGACCCTGAGAGTGGAGGACCGCAACTACTGCAGCCATGGCCTTGGTGAAAACCCGTGGGGCTGTCGCCAGGCCGAACGGCAGTGCCACGAACTGCAGGTGTTCGTCTCCTATGGCGAAGCGCAGGAAGCGCTGATGCTCTGGAGCAATCGGTACATGGAGATAAGCATCTTTGATATCGATCAATGCAAGGAAATCTCCTTGGGACATTGAGGCGATGACGGAGTGGAGGGATTCCATCCGGAACCGCCTGGTCTTTACGTGTTTGTTGAGCAGTTTTAGGTCCAGGACAGGACGGAAAGACCCGTCCTTCTTTGGAACCACAAACAGGATGGAGTAAAAACCGTGACCCTGTTGCTGAAGAGGAACAGGGACCACCACTCCTTCTGTCTTCAGAGTGCCCAGCGCCTGCAGAAGAGCATCGGCCGCTCGGGAGGCGGAGATGTTCTGAAAAATCGAGTCGGAGGACGAGAGCCGAACTCTATTCTGTAACCGTGAGACAGAATGTCTCTGACTTAGACCGCCATGGATCGGAGTTCCTCTGATCCTTCTGAGGCCTTTTGTACGAGGAGAATTGGGACCTGCCCGCACCCCGAAAGGACCGAAACCTCGACTGTCCCCTCCTCTGTTGGGGTAATTTTGGTTTGGCCTGGGGTAAGGATGTTTCCTTTCCCATGGATTGTTTGATGATTTCATCCAGCCTCTCACCAAACAAACGGTCGCCAGAAAATGGCAAACCGGTTAAGCACTTTTTGGAAGCCGAATCTGCCTTCCATTCCCGTAGCCACAAGGCTCTGCGTATTGCCACCGAATTGTCGGCTGCAACCGCCGTAGGCTCGCAGAGTCCAGGACAGCATTAATAGCGTAGGACGCAAATGCCGACGTTTGAGAAGTTATGGACGCCACTTGCGGCGCAGACGTACGTGTGAGTGCGTCAATTTGCGCTTGACCCGCTGCAATAGCTTGGAGTGCCCATACGGCTGCGAATGCTGGAGCAAAAGACGCGCCGATAGCTTGATAGATGGATTTCAACCAGAGCTCCATCTGTCTGTCAGTGGCATCCTTGAGTGAAGCCCCATCTTCAACAGCAACTATGGATCTAGCCGCCAGTCTGGAGATTGGAGGATCCACCTTGGGACACTGAGTCCCGCCCTAGACCACGTCCGGGGGGAAGGGATAACGTGTATCCTTAAGGCGCTTGGAAAAAACGCTTATCTGGACAAGCTCGGTGTTTCTGGACTGCCTCTCTGAAGTCAGAGTGATCCAGAAACATACTCGTTGTACGCTTGGGTAACCTGAAACGGAATTTCTCCTGCTGAGAAGCTGACTCCTCCACTGGAGGAGCCGAGGGAGAAATATCCAACATTTGATGTATGGACGCGATAAGATCATTCACTATGGCGTCACCATCAGGAGTATCAAGGTTGAGAGCGGCCTCAGGATCAGAATCCTGATCAGCTACCTCCGCTTCATCTTCTGAGACCCTGAACAATGTGATGAGGTCGAGGGGATTTCCCAGCGAGCTCGCTTAGGCGGTCTGGGGCTGCGGTCCGTGTCAGAGACCTCACCCTGGGATCTATGAGACACCCCGGGGGAACATTGTTGTTCCAACTGAGGGGAACCAGGGGGCAATGATTCCACAGTGCCCATGGTCTGAGATACCGGTCTGAACTGCAAAGCTTCTAGAATCTTAGCTATAGTTTCAGAAAGTCTTTCAGTAAAAACTGCAAACTCCGTCCCTGTCACCTGGACAGTGTTAGCTGGTGGTTCCCCCTGGGCCACCCCTAGCAGAGGCTCCGGCTGAGCAAGTGCCACAGGGGCCGAGCAGTGCACACAATGAGGGTCAGTGGAACCTGCCGGTAGCGAGGTCGTACATGCGGCGCAGGCAGCATAGTAAGCCTGTGTTTTGGCACCCCTGCCTCTTGTGGGTGCCATGCTGTTGTCTCCTCTGAGCAACACAATAGGGTATATAGCCAGAAATCCACCGTGCACCATACAGTGTAAAGTATAGCCTATAAACATATAATCTATAATTACACTTCTGCACTTGTGGGGCCAGCACCTCAGGTGCTGATTACCGCCCGCTTAAAGCGGTTGTGTGGCCACCAGCATCCCTGCCTGGGTCCCCCAGAGCTTGTCTCCCCTCTGCAGCGTCAGGGGAGCTGACAGGAATGGCTGCCGGCGTCCTGAGGAGAGGAGGGAGCCGTGGGCGTGACCCAGAAAGTGCGGGAACTGGTGCCCCACTGTGCACAGTGAGGGGGGTGGAGTATGCAAAGCATGCTCCAGCCCTCAGTGCTGCCGTCCTGTACAGCGTCCCGCCCTTCACCTGACTGGCAGGGCTGGGGGCGGGAAGAAAAAGAGACTAGGCCGCAAAAGCCGGGGACTCGCGTTATCAGCGCGGCCGCCGTATAAGCGCGGTCGGCGCGGAAGTCCCCGGCGCACTAACAGTCCCAGCCGCGCCGCAGTGATAACAATGGCAGCGGCGGTCAGCGCGGCAGTCCCCATACACTAACA